>NW_028120390.1:0-52967 GCF_965178545.1 Coloeus monedula
GAAAGACATGGAGGGGCTGGAGCGCGTCCAGAGATGGGAATGGAGGCTGGGAAGGGTCTGGAGGACTTCTGAGGGGCAGCTGAGGGATGTGAGGGGGCTGAGCCTGGAGGAAAGGAGGCTCAGGGGGGAGCTGGCTCTCTCCAAGTCCCTGACAGGAGAGGGCAGCCAGGAGGGCTGGGGCTCTGCTGCCAAGGGAAAGGACGAGAGGAAATGGCCTCGGGGGAACCTTTGGGGTGGATGGTGGGGAAATTCTCAATCTCCATGTCTCGACAGAGCGGGAGGGGGGGAGGGGTGGGGCGCGACCTGGGGACACGGGGGTGGTGACGGTGGGCTGGGGACACGGGAAAGGGCACGGGAAAGGGCACGGGAAAGGGCACGGGAAGCCAAAGCCCCGCTGAGCGCTGGCGCTGGGCTGGCACGGGCTGAGCCGGCAGCAGGGCCCCACAGGCCTGAGGGACTCGCCCTGACGCCCGGGGAGTATTGATCCTGGTCTCTAAAAAATGAGACTCAATAAAATATCATTAAAAGATGCCTCCTTCTCCTCCTCCTCCTCCCCCATCCCTTCTCCTGCTCCCCCCGGGCCCAGCGCCCACCCTTGGCCCCCCGTTTGCCCAGCGCGGTCGCATCCCGCGGGAGGAGCAGGGATGGAGTCGGGGCAGGTCGGGCTGGGGCAGGGCTGGGCTGTGGGCCCGGCCTGGGAGCCCCCCACGCGCCCCCTCCTCAAATTCCCCTGGCGGGGGGCGCTGGGGGCGAGGGGGGGCGCAGGTGGGGTCCGGGTGGGGAGCGCTGGGCGCTGCGGGTCTGCCTGGCAACTGGTGAGTCACCAGCGCCGCGCGCTCTGATTGGCTGAAGGTTGTTCAGCGCCTTCTCTGATTCTCTGACACTCGCGGGGAATTTTGGTTGGTCCTTGGGGGCTGTGGGGCGGCTTAGGGGGGGGTCTCTGCGCCTTTGGGGTTCGCTGGGTGCCGATTTGGGGTTGAGGTGCCTCCCAAGGACCCCCCGGGGGGGGGGGGGGCGACACAGGGGTGACACACGGGGGTCCCCATTCCCGATCCATCCTGGGGCCGGTTCCGCCCCCTCCACTCTCGGTCCCTGCGCGGGATCCCCCAAAGTCCCTTCCCACTGTTCCCCAATAAACGGGACCGGGGCGAACTGGGAAGCCTTCCTGGGAACACTGGGAGCAGCCGGGCAGGGGCAGAGTGACAGCGGGGCTGGGGGGGACACACGACCCCCCAAAATCAGTTCCGTGCCGCAGCGTGTTGTGCACAATTTCTATGCTGATAAGAGAAGGGGGTGCTTTTGGAACGTGTTCCTTCCTGACACGTCTGTCTGTGGGGGCTTTAGGTGCTTGCACTCAGGGATAGAGAAGGTGTGTGAAAGTGACTGGGCTGCGAGAATCCTGTTGCACAGGGAAGAGGGAAGGTCAGCAAATGTCTCCTGTCCTGGCACATGTCTCAGTCTGAAGTGCAGCTGGAGATGCTTCACTTCCGCCAAGGACTCTGCCACCTGGAGAGAAGGATGCGCTCTATGGAGCTGAGAAAGAAAGTGCGTAGCACTAGCTTGTTTCCTCTAGTTCCTAGACAGCAAAGGGGCTAGGAAAGGCAGCACTGGCTTTTTGTTCTAGGACTTTTTCTTGACAAGCAGCTGCTGGATGTTTGGAAGGGGGTTGGGGATATGCAAAAATGAGAGGGTAAGATGGTACATTGAGCTTGAGAGCAAAAGCATATCTTCAGGGATTTGGATGCATTTCAGAGGCTGGGAGTTCCATGCTGAGCAGCTGATGGCACAGAAAAGGTTCTAAAGAAAGAGGCCGTGCTGGAATTGCCTTTTCTTTTGCAGCCTAGGAACTGCACAGCCAACAGCAAAAACGATTCCTCCTCCCTCCCTGCAACATGCAGGATCCCATTCCTTTCTGTCTCCAAGAGGCAGGATGCACAGCCGAGCTCTTCCACCGACTGCTCGCACACGACTGGGGCCGCGCCAGCCAAGCGCTTGGCTTTTTCCTGGCCACTGTCAGCGCTCATGGAAACAAGCACACGATAGCGCTGCCCACTTGCAGGAGAAGGAATCACTGCGAGGCCAGCTCGAAAGCACCCCAAGGGCAGAGGCAACTGGGAAACTTCCCTGCTCTCAAATCAACGGTGTCAGGACAAAAAGATTTCCCTCATCTTCCCCTTGCAAGTGCAGCCTCTTCTTTGCACCCACACGCCAAGAGCAAGATGAACTCCTTTGCCCTAAGAAATCTTTTCCCTCATGCAGAGTCCCGCCACCAACTTGAAGCCATCTGGCAAAAGCAGAGCTCACAAAAGGGCCAGCTGAGAAAGCTCTTGCTGCCTACAACTTCAAGTGCAGCTCTCAAAGCAGCAGCACACATGCTGCTCTGGGCACTTTCCTTCTCAGCTCTGGGCACCATCCTAAGCCTTCCCTCTCCCAGAGTCAGGATCCAAAGGCAACGGCACCAGGGACTGCTCACACACGAAAGGCAGCAGGACAAAAGAGCTTGGCCTTTGTATTCCCGCTGACAGCTCAACAGCTCTAAGCCAGAGAAGTGCCTGGTGGGAAGAGCCTTTAGAATCACTCCGAGCACCTCATGACAAGGAGCTGCAGCGTGTGGGGATGAATCTCCAGCAGCCTCCTGCCCCAGGGTGTCCCCCGGGAGCAGCCATGCGCCAGGCCGTGACTGCCAGCTGCACAGCCAAAGGAGCCGGTGTTCCACACCACGGCTGTGCCTGGGACAGAGACACGAGTGGCCACAGAAGTGGCCATGGCACTGTCCGCACGCTGTCCCTGCTGCTTCTCGCCCAGCCGCTGGTGGGGCACCAACTCCCAGCCACGCACTCCTAAAGCCACGGGCCCACTGGGACACTGCGGGGGCTGGTGGAAGCCAGCGGCCATTGTGACACAGCGGGGCTGCACAGAAGGCACGGTGCTTTGTGACCCGTGGCTCCCAGGAGAGCCTTTGTGATGCTGGGGACCTACCCGGAAGCCTGGCTCCACTGTGACACCAGCACAGAAGCTCGGGGAGCCCTGGAGACCGTGGGGATGCTGGGGAAGCTGACGGAAGCCTGGGCACCACAGTGACGCTATGGAAGCTGGTGGAACCGAGGGGCCACCGTGACACTCTGGGGCCTTTTGGAAGCAACGAGACCCTGGTGGGAAGCCACGGGATGATTAATGCTGGCAGGAACCTGCTCCAGGTGGGCTCCTCTCTCCCAGCTTCCACAGGTGCTGCTAGGATGCCACTGCGGCACTGGCTTGTCACGGGCTCACGGCTTCCTTTGGGAATGGCTCTGCTGCAGGATGGCATGCTGCAGAGAATGCAGGTAGATTTTGTGCTCCCTCCTGGCATGCAGGTGGACAAGAAAGCCTGATCCAGCCCCCCCTCAGCCCATGTCCGGCTGTGTCATTGGGGCGGGGCAACTTTGGGAGCAGCCCCAGCCCTGCTGCACAAATCCACAGAGAGCTGGGATTTTTCCAAGTCTCGTGTCTCCGTTGTGCCGTATTCCCAAAGAAGCAGCAGCCCCTCCCGATGAACACGGCGAGTTACGCGGATGCTTGTCAGCTCCACTGCCTGCCTAGAAATCTGGAAACTGCTTCTAAATGCTGCTCCCTTCAGCTCTTGGGCACCGGCTGACACAGAGCTGGGAAACAAATCCCCTGGCTGCTGGCTGACAAGGTGAGTTCCGCCAGAGTCAGAGCTCCGTGGGAAATCTCTATCCACGCCTCTCCTTTGAATAGATCCGCACACGCGGTGCGCAGGGACGTGTCCTGTATGGAAAGGAAGGAGTGTGCCAGCACCGTGACTGACACTTTCCCTCTCCGTGTGCGTTGCAGAGCCACGGGTACACAGACGTGATGGAAACCCTCGCACAGCCAGAGCCTTCTGTCCCTGCAGAACGGAGCGCGGCGGGTGGGGGCGGTTGGTGGGCAGCGAGTCCCGGACAGCGGGCGAGATCCGGCTCCACAGCTGCCAGGCCCCGTTAAGGCTTAATGCCGCCTCCTCGGCAACAGGAAAGGCCTTCAGCCTCGTCCCTGCCCAGAGGAGCAGCGCTGGCCTGGCTGCACAGCTCATTTTCCCCACAGGTCACAGGAGATGAGATGACAATGCTTGCAAACCCCGAGTGCGAGCCACAGCTCTGGGTGCTCACCATGAACCTCGGCTCTGCGAGCGCTGTCTGCCCCAGGCTCCAGGGGATGCAGTGGGAGCCCGGCTGGGCTCTGCCCTGGGACCATCCTCCAGGGACAGCTGCACACAGGGAGCATTTGGTTGCCACAAAGAGCCAGGCCATGGCTGCAGGGAGCTGCTCCAGGTGCGGCCTGCACTGCTGTGTGCTGCGCTCTGGGGCTGCTGCTCCTCGCAGAGGGGACTGCACTGGGGTGCCAGAGGAGACAGAGAAGCTCCATCTTAAGCCTAAGTGGGCTGGATGGCCGGACTGGGAAGAGTGGCGAGAGTCAAGGGCATTCACAGAGCTCATCCTGCTCTGTGAAGAACGAGGAAAAGGGAGTGGGAACCCAGCAGTGAGCAGAGCTGAGGCCTGGAGAGCAGCTCTGAATGACACCCAAATCTCACCAGACCTCTGAGACATTGCTGTTCTTCAGCCAGTGACAACATGAGTCCCTAAACCTGGGGCTCACTCTTCCTCGTGGCCAGGGGCATCAAGGAAGGCTACAGTGCAATGGGGACTGCAGTGAGCTGGGAACTCACTGGGGGAAAGAGGGAGCACTTGTGGAGCAAAAGGCAGGTGGGGGAGAGAACTGTTCAGAGAAGGGCTGAGCTTCAGCTTGAGCAAGCTGAAAACTGTCATTGGGGGTCATCCCAGACTGATTTCATTTCAGAAGTTACTGAACAAGTTTGTTATTGGGGGGTGTCATATTTTCCCCTGGAGGTGCACGCTCTGCAAACTTGAGCTGCACTGCCGAGCTGCTCAAGCACGTCTCTGCTGCAGGTCACGGCGTGTCTTCTTTGGCTTCTCGTGGCCCCGGGGCTGAGCCGCAGCAGAGCCCTGGCGGAGCCCAGAGCAGCCTCAGCATATCCACAGAGCCCGGCTGCAAGGAGACAAAGCAGAAAGCGCCCGTCAGCTGAAGGCTCCCGTCCCCCTTGTCCCAGCCGCCCGCGGTGCCCAGGCCGTGCTGGCCGTGCTCAGAGCGCTGCCCAGAGCTGCCCAGCATTGCTGCCTCCGGCAGGAGAGCAGGAGGGCAGGACACGTGCCCAGCCTGCAGCCGGCCGTGGCACAGCCACCTCCTCAGCCGCTGCCCAGAGCGGGATGCTGCTGCACTCGCTGCCGTCTCCCAAAAGCCCTTATCCCAGCCGTGCCAAGAGGACGGGCACCCACCTCACGCCTCCCGCCGCCAGAAGAAAAGCTGCTCCCAAACGCTGTCCTCAGCCTTCTCCAAGGGCACGTCCCACCCCCGCCGCAGCTGCTCCCAAGCACTTCGCCATCCGGACCCGACAGCACCTAGAACGCTTCCTTTGGAAAAACAAACCATAAATCAATGAAAAGAGATTACAGACAAAAAGGGGAAACAAGGAAAAAGGTAAAAAAATCTTCTCTCTGCTGGGGCCTTGAGGAAGGCCCAAGCCCGCCATGCGAGGGAAAAACCCACCCACGGGCCAGGGCAGCCCACGCTTTCTCCCTTCCCCCTGCACTGCCCCCAAAAGTCATGCTGAGCCCAAAGCCAACAAGGGCAGTGGAGCAGCCCAAGCCCTTCCTTGCCTGCAGAGCAAAGCAGCCCATGCACAGCTTCTGGTGTCCAACCTCTGCTCCCACCATGGGGCTTGCTTTGTGTCGGGCTGGCTGCCCCAGCCCCAGCACGGGGCACGGTGGGTGCTGGGGGCTGTTGGCAGGGCCAGGAGCAGACTCCCAGTTCAAAAGCAGCCCAGCCTATCCCCCCAGCCCTGCCAAAAAGCAGCTTGGCAGCCGACTGAAGAATTGGTTGCATCCGCCCCAGCAAAGGGGGGAACCTTTGCTTGCCGGCCAGGCTGTGCAATGCCCACATCTGGGAGCATCCCCCTGCGTGTGGACTCATCTGCAAATTCGCTGTGGAGCCTGGCTTTGGAGAAGGTGCCACAACTGAAGTCCATCATCTTCAGCTTGCCAGGTGCAGGAAGAGCTTGTCATCCTTGATGTCACCCTCCATGTCTCCAGCAGCAGCAGCCGCACCTGGCACAGCTTCTCCAGGGCCTCCTTCTTCCCTGGGGCTGGAGCAGGCTGTCAGTGCTCTGCCCAGGGCCCCGGCTGTCGCTGAAGCAGGACAAGCAAAAGCAGCTGCCATGGCGGCCACCAGTGCTGGGAAGAGCAGCTCAGCTCCAGCAGCAGG
Source organism: Coloeus monedula (assembly GCF_965178545.1). Classification (NCBI taxonomy): domain Eukaryota; kingdom Metazoa; phylum Chordata; class Aves; order Passeriformes; family Corvidae; genus Coloeus; species Coloeus monedula. The sequence goes on from NW_028120390.1 coordinate 6,319, forward strand.
GCTGCGCGTGCCCAGCTGAGGAGCCCTGCGCAGCGATTCAGGCAGGACAAAAACTCTGCCTTTCTTTGCTGCTTCTTGCCAAGGCGCGTGTGCAGCTGGAACTCACCGGCTCCCTGGCTCAAAGCGTGCGTGTGGCTCTCTCCCTTCTCCTATGGCACGCGAATATCCTGCATCCAAGGAGCACAGGACAGGTCTTCTAATGAGGGCCTTTCCGAGGAGAGCACGGATAGACACCGTCCGATGAGATCCTGGCACTCTGCGCAGAGAAAGCAGAAAGCACCAGTCAGTTGCAGAAGGCTCCTGTCCGCTTTGCCCCACTCTTGCCATGGCCAGGCCGTGCTGCGTGTGCTCAGGGCTGTGCCTAAACTTTGCCATCAATTCTTTCTTTTGGAGGAGAGCGGGACATTGCCACCTCCTCAGCAGCTGCCAGTGTGGGATGCTCCTGAGCCCGCTGCTGTCTCCCAGCACTGCTATTCCCCCCGTGCTGCAGAGACGAGGATCCACCTGGAGAGAGCCGTCGTGGGAGCGAGAGCCGGCCCCAGGTGCTGTTCCAGCCCCTCCTGAAAGGGTGCTCCCCGCAGACCATCTGGTGCAGCACGATGCCCAGGGACCAGACGGTCGCTGCCTCGCCGTGGTACCAGCCCAGGTGCGTCCATTCCGGGGGGCTGTAGGACGGTGTTCCTATGGAATAGAGATGGAGTTCTTCAGGGGGACGCTGCCTGCTCCCAGAGCCTCGCCCCAGCATCCCCGGGCATGCGGGGGCCGCACCAGCGGCACGCGGCGTGACCCGCTGCCCTCTCGCCAGCACCTGGGGCTTGTGTACAAACTGGGGGTTGGAAAAGAAGCCGCTGGTGTCGTAAGAGGGCAGCGGAAGCCCTGGCAAGGCCCGAGCATTCCATGCAAAGGAAAAACCCACTTGGTGCTGGGGAAAAACCACGCTTTCATCCTCCCTGCCTGCACTGCCCCAGAAACCATTCTTAAGGCAAGGCAAGCACGGGCAGCAGAGCAGGCCGAGCCCTGTCTCGCCTGCACACCAAACGGGCTGGAGCACAGGTTCTGGCCCCCCCTCTCTGCTACCCCCACCCACGGGTGTTTCTGTGGCGCTGGCTGCCCCAGCCCCAGCGCCAGTCCTGGGCAGAGGGGCTGGCAAAGGCTGCCAGCAGGGCTGGAAGATGGCCCCTCAGCCAGCGCCGCTCAAAAGCAGCAAGGCTGAAGACTCCGGCTGCCATGACTGGCAGCAAAAGGGAGAATCCCCCCTGCCACAGCCGGCTTGGGCTGTGAGCTGTTGGGCTGTGAGATGCCGCTACCAGGAGCCTCCCCCTGCGTGGGCTCACCTGCAAAGCTGGTGTAGGCTGCGGCTTGCAGGTAGGTGCCACAGCCAAAGTCGATGAGTTTGGCCTGCCCGGTGGCCAGGTCAACCAGGATGTTCTCTGGTTTGATGTCCCGGTGCAGGACCCCGCAGCTGGTGCAGTGCCGCACGGCCTCCAGCACCTGGCGGAACAGGTGCCGCGCCACCTCCTCGCACAGGAAGCCCCGTGCCCGAATGAAATGAAGGAGGTCCTGAGACCGCTCCGGGCGCTCCAGCACCATCACCACGTTTTTGGGGAGCTCCAGCCACTCGTGGAGCTGGACGATGCCAGGGAAGCCAGCGGACACCTTAGCCAGTAGCACGATCTCCAGTGGTGCTCGGGTGCCGTCGGGCTGTGGGAGGAGCACGATGCCGTCAGCGGGGCCCATGCCGTGCCGGGGCTCGGCAAGCCCTCAGCCAGCCGGGGACGCTCTGCGCGCTCCGCTGGCCCCACGGCCGCTCTCCCTCGAGGCGTTCTGGCGGCTTCCACCCTGCCGGGCCTCGGCTCATCCCCGCCCGTCGCGCCCCGGCTTCTCCCGCTGCCCCTCGCTCACTCACCAGCTGGCCCCAATGGTGGATGCGGTTCCGTGGCACACGTTTGACGGCCACCTGCAAGGTAAGGGGAGCAGCGGGCTGAGCTCGCCGCCCGCCGTGCCGAGCCCCATGCTCCTTCTCCTCCTCCTTTGCCCCCCGCCTCCTGCGCCCGCCGCCCCCGCCACTCACCGGGGCGCCGTCCGAGAGCCGCGTCGCCGCGAAGACGCTGCCGAAGCCGCCGCGCCCCAGCAGCGAACCCAGCCGGTAGCGCTCCTTCAGGCCCTGCTGCGCCTTCCGTGCCGGCGAGACGCGGCCGTCAGCGCTCGGCCCGGGGCCAGGAACGGCCCCCGAGCGCCGCTCAACCGCCCCGGGCCGGCCATCCCCACATGTTGCCTCTTTTGAAGCGGACCCCGGCGGCTCGGGGCCGGCGGCCGCGCTCAAGAGCGGCGGACTTCGGAGCGGGGAAGACGCTGCGGAGGCGGCGGGAGCGGCCGCGCCGCCTGTGTCCCCGGCGGGCCCCGGGAGGAGCCGAGGCCGGGGCCGGGGCCGGGGCCGGGGCCGGGGCCGGGGTCGGGGTGGGGGTCGGGGTCGGGCCAGCCGGAGCCAGGGGCTGGCGATGGTGCCCAGGAGCCAGGCGCTGATGGCCGCCCAGCAGCGCCACAGCCAGGACGGCGAGAGCCGGGCGGAGGCGGGACCGCGGCGGGACGCCCGGGGGCGGGGAGGGGGCAGCCCCGCCCGGGGCCGGGGGCGGGCCGGGGGCATGGCCCGGCCCGGCGTGGGGAGAGGGAGGCCGCGGGAGGGGGGGTTGGGGAACGAAAGGGAGAGCGGGACAGGGCGCGAGACACTGGGAGAGGGAGAGGAGGAGCAGGAGAAGGGACGCAGAGGGTTCGTGGACTCGCTGCTCTTGTGCTGCTCTTGTGCTGCTGCCGCTGCTGCCGCTGCTGCCGCTGCTGCCGCTGCTGCCGCTGAAGCGCTGGGAGCGTTTGTCCGCGTGTCCGTGTGTCCGGTGCCCGTTTGTCCGTTTCCCCCCGCGCGCCCCACGGCCGAGCCCCGCGCGGCCCGGGGCAGCACGGGCCGCTCCGCTCCGGGGCCGAGGCGGAGTCCCGGAGCATCTCTTCCTCCCGCAGCCACAGCAAACCCGCTCGGCCTTTGGGAGCATTTTTGCACACGTTTCCCTTTGAAGGGCTCCTCTCTACCGCCATTTCCAAGGAGTCTCCCTGGGGTTTTGGCACCTGCAGCGACAGGGTAGCGATTGGGCTTCAAACTGCAAGAAAGACATGGAGGGGCTGGAGCGCGTCCAGAGATGGGAATGGAGGCTGGGAAGGGTCTGGAGGACTTCTGAGGGGCAGCTGAGGGATGTGAGGGGGCTGAGCCTGGAGGAAAGGAGGCTCAGGGGGGAGCTGGCTCTCTCCAAGTCCCTGACAGGAGAGGGCAGCCAGGAGGGCTGGGGCTCTGCTGCCAAGGGAAAGGACGAGAGGAAATGGCCTCGGGGGAACCTTTGGGGTGGATGGTGGGGAAATTCTCAATCTCCATGTCTCGACAGAGCGGGAGGGGGGGAGGGGTGGGGCGCGACCTGGGGACACGGGGGTGGTGACGGTGGGCTGGGGACACGGGAAAGGGCACGGGAAAGGGCACGGGAAAGGGCACGGGAAGCCAAAGCCCCGCTGAGCGCTGGCGCTGGGCTGGCACGGGCTGAGCCGGCAGCAGGGCCCCACAGGCCTGAGGGACTCGCCCTGACGCCCGGGGAGTATTGATCCTGGTCTCTAAAAAATGAGACTCAATAAAATATCATTAAAAGATGCCTCCTTCTCCTCCTCCTCCTCCCCCATCCCTTCTCCTGCTCCCCCCGGGCCCAGCGCCCACCCTTGGCCCCCCGTTTGCCCAGCGCGGTCGCATCCCGCGGGAGGAGCAGGGATGGAGTCGGGGCAGGTCGGGCTGGGGCAGGGCTGGGCTGTGGGCCCGGCCTGGGAGCCCCCCACGCGCCCCCTCCTCAAATTCCCCTGGCGGGGGGCGCTGGGGGCGAGGGGGGGCGCAGGTGGGGTCCGGGTGGGGAGCGCTGGGCGCTGCGGGTCTGCCTGGCAACTGGTGAGTCACCAGCGCCGCGCGCTCTGATTGGCTGAAGGTTGTTCAGCGCCTTCTCTGATTCTCTGACACTCGCGGGGAATTTTGGTTGGTCCTTGGGGGCTGTGGGGCGGCTTAGGGGGGGGTCTCTGCGCCTTTGGGGTTCGCTGGGTGCCGATTTGGGGTTGAGGTGCCTCCCAAGGACCCCCCGGGGGGGGGGGGGGGCGACACAGGGGTGACACACGGGGGTCCCCATTCCCGATCCATCCTGGGGCCGGTTCCGCCCCCTCCACTCTCGGTCCCTGCGCGGGATCCCCCAAAGTCCCTTCCCACTGTTCCCCAATAAACGGGACCGGGGCGAACTGGGAAGCCTTCCTGGGAACACTGGGAGCAGCCGGGCAGGGGCAGAGTGACAGCGGGGCTGGGGGGGACACACGACCCCCCAAAATCAGTTCCGTGCCGCAGCGTGTTGTGCACAATTTCTATGCTGATAAGAGAAGGGGGTGCTTTTGGAACGTGTTCCTTCCTGACACGTCTGTCTGTGGGGGCTTTAGGTGCTTGCACTCAGGGATAGAGAAGGTGTGTGAAAGTGACTGGGCTGCGAGAATCCTGTTGCACAGGGAAGAGGGAAGGTCAGCAAATGTCTCCTGTCCTGGCACATGTCTCAGTCTGAAGTGCAGCTGGAGATGCTTCACTTCCGCCAAGGACTCTGCCACCTGGAGAGAAGGATGCGCTCTATGGAGCTGAGAAAGAAAGTGCGTAGCACTAGCTTGTTTCCTCTAGTTCCTAGACAGCAAAGGGGCTAGGAAAGGCAGCACTGGCTTTTTGTTCTAGGACTTTTTCTTGACAAGCAGCTGCTGGATGTTTGGAAGGGGGTTGGGGATATGCAAAAATGAGAGGGTAAGATGGTACATTGAGCTTGAGAGCAAAAGCATATCTTCAGGGATTTGGATGCATTTCAGAGGCTGGGAGTTCCATGCTGAGCAGCTGATGGCACAGAAAAGGTTCTAAAGAAAGAGGCCGTGCTGGAATTGCCTTTTCTTTTGCAGCCTAGGAACTGCACAGCCAACAGCAAAAACGATTCCTCCTCCCTCCCTGCAACATGCAGGATCCCATTCCTTTCTGTCTCCAAGAGGCAGGATGCACAGCCGAGCTCTTCCACCGACTGCTCGCACACGACTGGGGCCGCGCCAGCCAAGCGCTTGGCTTTTTCCTGGCCACTGTCAGCGCTCATGGAAACAAGCACACGATAGCGCTGCCCACTTGCAGGAGAAGGAATCACTGCGAGGCCAGCTCGAAAGCACCCCAAGGGCAGAGGCAACTGGGAAACTTCCCTGCTCTCAAATCAACGGTGTCAGGACAAAAAGATTTCCCTCATCTTCCCCTTGCAAGTGCAGCCTCTTCTTTGCACCCACACGCCAAGAGCAAGATGAACTCCTTTGCCCTAAGAAATCTTTTCCCTCATGCAGAGTCCCGCCACCAACTTGAAGCCATCTGGCAAAAGCAGAGCTCACAAAAGGGCCAGCTGAGAAAGCTCTTGCTGCCTACAACTTCAAGTGCAGCTCTCAAAGCAGCAGCACACATGCTGCTCTGGGCACTTTCCTTCTCAGCTCTGGGCACCATCCTAAGCCTTCCCTCTCCCAGAGTCAGGATCCAAAGGCAACGGCACCAGGGACTGCTCACACACGAAAGGCAGCAGGACAAAAGAGCTTGGCCTTTGTATTCCCGCTGACAGCTCAACAGCTCTAAGCCAGAGAAGTGCCTGGTGGGAAGAGCCTTTAGAATCACTCCGAGCACCTCATGACAAGGAGCTGCAGCGTGTGGGGATGAATCTCCAGCAGCCTCCTGCCCCAGGGTGTCCCCCGGGAGCAGCCATGCGCCAGGCCGTGACTGCCAGCTGCACAGCCAAAGGAGCCGGTGTTCCACACCACGGCTGTGCCTGGGACAGAGACACGAGTGGCCACAGAAGTGGCCATGGCACTGTCCGCACGCTGTCCCTGCTGCTTCTCGCCCAGCCGCTGGTGGGGCACCAACTCCCAGCCACGCACTCCTAAAGCCACGGGCCCACTGGGACACTGCGGGGGCTGGTGGAAGCCAGCGGCCATTGTGACACAGCGGGGCTGCACAGAAGGCACGGTGCTTTGTGACCCGTGGCTCCCAGGAGAGCCTTTGTGATGCTGGGGACCTACCCGGAAGCCTGGCTCCACTGTGACACCAGCACAGAAGCTCGGGGAGCCCTGGAGACCGTGGGGATGCTGGGGAAGCTGACGGAAGCCTGGGCACCACAGTGACGCTATGGAAGCTGGTGGAACCGAGGGGCCACCGTGACACTCTGGGGCCTTTTGGAAGCAACGAGACCCTGGTGGGAAGCCACGGGATGATTAATGCTGGCAGGAACCTGCTCCAGGTGGGCTCCTCTCTCCCAGCTTCCACAGGTGCTGCTAGGATGCCACTGCGGCACTGGCTTGTCACGGGCTCACGGCTTCCTTTGGGAATGGCTCTGCTGCAGGATGGCATGCTGCAGAGAATGCAGGTAGATTTTGTGCTCCCTCCTGGCATGCAGGTGGACAAGCAAGCCTGATCCAGCCCCCCCTCAGCCCATGTCCGGCTGTGTCATTGGGGCGGGGCAACTTTGGGAGCAGCCCCAGCCCTGCTGCACAAATCCACAGAGAGCTGGGATTTTTCCAAGTCTCGTGTCTCCGTTGTGCCGTATTCCCAAAGAAGCAGCAGCCCCTCCCGATGAACACGGCGAGTTACGCGGATGCTTGTCAGCTCCACTGCCTGCCTAGAAATCTGGAAACTGCTTCTAAATGCTGCTCCCTTCAGCTCTTGGGCACCGGCTGACACAGAGCTGGGAAACAAATCCCCTGGCTGCTGGCTGACAAGGTGAGTTCCGCCAGAGTCAGAGCTCCGTGGGAAATCTCTATCCACGCCTCTCCTTTGAATAGATCCGCACACGCGGTGCGCAGGGACGTGTCCTGTATGGAAAGGAAGGAGTGTGCCAGCACCGTGACTGACACTTTCCCTCTCCGTGTGCGTTGCAGAGCCACGGGTACACAGACGTGATGGAAACCCTCGCACAGCCAGAGCCTTCTGTCCCTGCAGAACGGAGCGCGGCGGGTGGGGGCGGTTGGTGGGCAGCGAGTCCCGGACAGCGGGCGAGATCCGGCTCCACAGCTGCCAGGCCCCGTTAAGGCTTAATGCCGCCTCCTCGGCAACAGGAAAGGCCTTCAGCCTCGTCCCTGCCCAGAGGAGCAGCGCTGGCCTGGCTGCACAGCTCATTTTCCCCACAGGTCACAGGAGATGAGATGACAATGCTTGCAAACCCCGAGTGCGAGCCACAGCTCTGGGTGCTCACCATGAACCTCGGCTCTGCGAGCGCTGTCTGCCCCAGGCTCCAGGGGATGCAGTGGGAGCCCGGCTGGGCTCTGCCCTGGGACCATCCTCCAGGGACAGCTGCACACAGGGAGCATTTGGTTGCCACAAAGAGCCAGGCCATGGCTGCAGGGAGCTGCTCCAGGTGCGGCCTGCACTGCTGTGTGCTGCGCTCTGGGGCTGCTGCTCCTCGCAGAGGGGACTGCACTGGGGTGCCAGAGGAGACAGAGAAGCTCCATCTTAAGCCTAAGTGGGCTGGATGGCCGGACTGGGAAGAGTGGCGAGAGTCAAGGGCATTCACTGAGCTCATCCTGCTCTGTGAAGAACGAGGAAAAGGGAGTGGGAACCCAGCAGTGAGCAGAGCTGAGGCCTGGAGAGCAGCTCTGAATGACACCCAAATCTCACCAGACCTCTGAGACATTGCTGTTCTTCAGCCAGTGACAACATGAGTCCCTAAACCTGGGGCTCACTCTTCCTCGTGGCCAGGGGCATCAAGGAAGGCTACAGTGCAATGGGGACTGCAGTGAGCTGGGAACTCACTGGGGGAAAGAGGGAGCACTTGTGGAGCAAAAGGCAGGTGGGGGAGAGAACTGTTCAGAGAAGGGCTGAGCTTCAGCTTGAGCAAGCTGAAAACTGTCATTGGGGGTCATCCCAGACTGATTTCATTTCAGAAGTTACTGAACAAGTTTGTTATTGGGGGGTGTCATATTTTCCCCTGGAGGTGCACGCTCTGCAAACTTGAGCTGCACTGCCGAGCTGCTCAAGCACGTCTCTGCTGCAGGTCACGGCGTGTCTTCTTTGGCTTCTCGTGGCCCCGGGGCTGAGCCGCAGCAGAGCCCTGGCGGAGCCCAGAGCAGCCTCAGCATATCCACAGAGCCCGGCTGCAAGGAGACAAAGCAGAAAGCGCCCGTCAGCTGAAGGCTCCCGTCCCCCTTGTCCCAGCCGCCCGCGGTGCCCAGGCCGTGCTGGCCGTGCTCAGAGCGCTGCCCAGAGCTGCCCAGCATTGCTGCCTCCGGCAGGAGAGCAGGAGGGCAGGACACGTGCCCAGCCTGCAGCCGGCCGTGGCACAGCCACCTCCTCAGCCGCTGCCCAGAGCGGGATGCTGCTGCACTCGCTGCCGTCTCCCAAAAGCCCTTATCCCAGCCGTGCCAAGAGGACGGGCACCCACCTCACGCCTCCCGCCGCCAGAAGAAAAGCTGCTCCCAAACGCTGTCCTCAGCCTTCTCCAAGGGCACGTCCCACCCCCGCCGCAGCTGCTCCCAAGCACTTCGCCATCCGGACCCGACAGCACCTAGAACGCTTCCTTTGGAAAAACAAACCATAAATCAATGAAAAGAGATTACAGACAAAAAGGGGAAACAAGGAAAAAGGTAAAAAAATCTTCTCTCTGCTGGGGCCTTGAGGAAGGCCCAAGCCCGCCATGCGAGGGAAAAACCCACCCACGGGCCAGGGCAGCCCACGCTTTCTCCCTTCCCCCTGCACTGCCCCCAAAAGTCATGCTGAGCCCAAAGCCAACAAGGGCAGTGGAGCAGCCCAAGCCCTTCCTTGCCTGCAGAGCAAAGCAGCCCATGCACAGCTTCTGGTGTCCAACCTCTGCTCCCACCATGGGGCTTGCTTTGTGTCGGGCTGGCTGCCCCAGCCCCAGCACGGGGCACGGTGGGTGCTGGGGGCTGTTGGCAGGGCCAGGAGCAGACTCCCAGTTCAAAAGCAGCCCAGCCTATCCCCCCAGCCCTGCCAAAAAGCAGCTTGGCAGCCGACTGAAGAATTGGTTGCATCCGCCCCAGCAAAGGGGGGAACCTTTGCTTGCCGGCCAGGCTGTGCAATGCCCACATCTGGGAGCATCCCCCTGCGTGTGGACTCATCTGCAAATTCGCTGTGGAGCCTGGCTTTGGAGAAGGTGCCACAACTGAAGTCCATCATCTTCAGCTTGCCAGGTGCAGGAAGAGCTTGTCATCCTTGATGTCACCCTCCATGTCTCCAGCAGCAGCAGCCGCACCTGGCACAGCTTCTCCAGGGCCTCCTTCTTCCCTGGGGCTGGAGCAGGCTGTCAGTGCTCTGCCCAGGGCCCCGGCTGTCGCTGAAGCAGGACAAGCAAAAGCAGCTGCCATGGCGGCCACCAGTGCTGGGAAGAGCAGCTCAGCTCCAGCAGCAGGGCTGCGCGTGCCCAGCTGAGGAGCCCTGCGCAGCGATTCAGGCAGGACAAAAACTCTGCCTTTCTTTGCTGCTTCTTGCCAAGGCGCGTGTGCAGCTGGAACTCACCGGCTCCCTGGCTCAAAGCGTGCGTGTGGCTCTCTCCCTTCTCCTATGGCACGCGAATATCCTGCATCCAAGGAGCACAGGACAGGTCTTCTAATGAGGGCCTTTCCGAGGAGAGCACGGATAGACACCGTCCGATGAGATCCTGGCACTCTGCGCAGAGAAAGCAGAAAGCACCAGTCAGTTGCAGAAGGCTCCTGTCCGCTTTGCCCCACTCTTGCCATGGCCAGGCCGTGCTGCGTGTGCTCAGGGCTGTGCCTAAACTTTGCCATCAATTCTTTCTTTTGGAGGAGAGCGGGACATTGCCACCTCCTCAGCAGCTGCCAGTGTGGGATGCTCCTGAGCCCGCTGCTGTCTCCCAGCACTGCTATTCCCCCCGTGCTGCAGAGACGAGGATCCACCTGGAGAGAGCCGTCGTGGGAGCGAGAGCCGGCCCCAGGTGCTGTTCCAGCCCCTCCTGAAAGGGTGCTCCCCGCAGACCATCTGGTGCAGCACGATGCCCAGGGACCAGACGGTCGCTGCCTCGCCGTGGTACCAGCCCAGGTGCGTCCATTCCGGGGGGCTGTAGGACGGTGTTCCTATGGAATAGAGATGGAGTTCTTCAGGGGGACGCTGCCTGCTCCCAGAGCCTCGCCCCAGCATCCCCGGGCATGCGGGGGCCGCACCAGCGGCACGCGGCGTGACCCGCTGCCCTCTCGCCAGCACCTGGGGCTTGTGTACAAACTGGGGGTTGGAAAAGAAGCCGCTGGTGTCGTAAGAGGGCAGCGGAAGCCCTGGCAAGGCCCGAGCATTCCATGCAAAGGAAAAACCCACTTGGTGCTGGGGAAAAACCACGCTTTCATCCTCCCTGCCTGCACTGCCCCAGAAACCATTCTTAAGGCAAGGCAAGCACGGGCAGCAGAGCAGGCCGAGCCCTGTCTCGCCTGCACACCAAACGGGCTGGAGCACAGGTTCTGGCCCCCCCTCTCTGCTACCCCCACCCACGGGTGTTTCTGTGGCGCTGGCTGCCCCAGCCCCAGCGCCAGTCCTGGGCAGAGGGGCTGGCAAAGGCTGCCAGCAGGGCTGGAAGATGGCCCCTCAGCCAGCGCCGCTCAAAAGCAGCAAGGCTGAAGACTCCGGCTGCCATGACTGGCAGCAAAAGGGAGAATCCCCCCTGCCACAGCCGGCTTGGGCTGTGAGCTGTTGGGCTGTGAGATGCCGCTACCAGGAGCCTCCCCCTGCGTGGGCTCACCTGCAAAGCTGGTGTAGGCTGCGGCTTGCAGGTAGGTGCCACAGCCAAAGTCGATGAGTTTGGCCTGCCCGGTGGCCAGGTCAACCAGGATGTTCTCTGGTTTGATGTCCCGGTGCAGGACCCCGCAGCTGGTGCAGTGCCGCACGGCCTCCAGCACCTGGCGGAACAGGTGCCGCGCCACCTCCTCGCACAGGAAGCCCCGTGCCCGAATGAAATGAAGGAGGTCCTGAGACCGCTCCGGGCGCTCCAGCACCATCACCACGTTTTTGGGGAGCTCCAGCCACTCGTGGAGCTGGACGATGCCAGGGAAGCCAGCGGACACCTTAGCCAGTAGCACGATCTCCAGTGGTGCTCGGGTGCCGTCGGGCTGTGGGAGGAGCACGATGCCGTCAGCGGGGCCCATGCCGTGCCGGGGCTCGGCAAGCCCTCAGCCAGCCGGGGACGCTCTGCGCGCTCCGCTGGCCCCACGGCCGCTCTCCCTCGAGGCGTTCTGGCGGCTTCCACCCTGCCGGGCCTCGGCTCATCCCCGCCCGTCGCGCCCCGGCTTCTCCCGCTGCCCCTCGCTCACTCACCAGCTGGCCCCAATGGTGGATGCGGTTCCGTGGCACACGTTTGACGGCCACCTGCAAGGTAAGGGGAGCAGCGGGCTGAGCTCGCCGCCCGCCGTGCCGAGCCCCATGCTCCTTCTCCTCCTCCTTTGCCCCCCGCCTCCTGCGCCCGCCGCCCCCGCCACTCACCGGGGCGCCGTCCGAGAGCCGCGTCGCCGCGAAGACGCTGCCGAAGCCGCCGCGCCCCAGCAGCGAACCCAGCCGGTAGCGCTCCTTCAGGCCCTGCTGCGCCTTCCGTGCCGGCGAGACGCGGCCGTCAGCGCTCGGCCCGGGGCCAGGAACGGCCCCCGAGCGCCGCTCAACCGCCCCGGGCCGGCCATCCCCACATGTTGCCTCTTTTGAAGCGGACCCCGGCGGCTCGGGGCCGGCGGCCGCGCTCAAGAGCGGCGGACTTCGGAGCGGGGAAGACGCTGCGGAGGCGGCGGGAGCGGCCGCGCCGCCTGTGTCCCCGGCGGGCCCCGGGAGGAGCCGAGGCCGGGGCCGGGGCCGGGGCCGGGGCCGGGGTCGGGGTGGGGGTCGGGGTCGGGCCAGCCGGAGCCAGGGGCTGGCGATGGTGCCCAGGAGCCAGGCGCTGATGGCCGCCCAGCAGCGCCACAGCCAGGACGGCGAGAGCCGGGCGGAGGCGGGACCGCGGCGGGACGCCCGGGGGCGGGGAGGGGGCAGCCCCACCCGGGGCCGGGGGCGGGCCGGGGGCATGGCCCGGCCCGGCGTGGGGAGAGGGAGGCCGCGGGAGGGGGGGTTGGGGAACGAAAGGGAGAGCGGGACAGGGCGCGAGACACTGGGAGAGGGAGAGGAGGAGCAGGAGAAGGGACGCAGAGGGTTCGTGGACTCGCTGCTCTTGTGCTGCTCTTGTGCTGCTGCCGCTGCTGCCGCTGCTGCCGCTGCTGCCGCTGCTGCCGCTGAAGCGCTGGGAGCGTTTGTCCGCGTGTCCGTGTGTCCGGTGCCCGTTTGTCCGTTTCCCCCCGCGCGCCCCACGGCCGAGCCCCGCGCGGCCCGGGGCAGCACGGGCCGCTCCGCTCCGGGGCCGAGGCGGAGTCCCGGAGCATCTCTTCCTCCCGCAGCCACAGCAAACCCGCTCGGCCTTTGGGAGCATTTTTGCACACGTTTCCCTTTGAAGGGCTCCTCTCTACCGCCATTTCCAAGGAGTCTCCCTGGGGTTTTGGCACCTGCAGCGACAGGGTAGCGATTGGGCTTCAAACTGCAAGAAAGACATGGAGGGGCTGGAGCGCGTCCAGAGATGGGAATGGAGGCTGGGAAGGGTCTGGAGGACTTCTGAGGGGCAGCTGAGGGATGTGAGGGGGCTGAGCCTGGAGGAAAGGAGGCTCAGGGGGGAGCTGGCTCTCTCCAAGTCCCTGACAGGAGAGGGCAGCCAGGAGGGCTGGGGCTCTGCTGCCAAGGGAAAGGACGAGAGGAAATGGCCTCGGGGGAACCTTTGGGGTGGATGGTGGGGAAATTCTCAATCTCCATGTCTCGACAGAGCGGGAGGGGGGGAGGGGTGGGGCGCGACCTGGGGACACGGGGGTGGTGACGGTGGGCTGGGGACACGGGAAAGGGCACGGGAAAGGGCACGGGAAAGGGCACGGGAAGCCAAAGCCCCGCTGAGCGCTGGCGCTGGGCTGGCACGGGCTGAGCCGGCAGCAGGGCCCCACAGGCCTGAGGGACTCGCCCTGACGCCCGGGGAGTATTGATCCTGGTCTCTAAAAAATGAGACTCAATAAAATATCATTAAAAGATGCCTCCTTCTCCTCCTCCTCCTCCCCCATCCCTTCTCCTGCTCCCCCCGGGCCCAGCGCCCACCCTTGGCCCCCCGTTTGCCCAGCGCGGTCGCATCCCGCGGGAGGAGCAGGGATGGAGTCGGGGCAGGTCGGGCTGGGGCAGGGCTGGGCTGTGGGCCCGGCCTGGGAGCCCCCCACGCGCCCCCTCCTCAAATTCCCCTGGCGGGGGGCGCTGGGGGCGAGGGGGGGCGCAGGTGGGGTCCGGGTGGGGAGCGCTGGGCGCTGCGGGTCTGCCTGGCAACTGGTGAGTCACCAGCGCCGCGCGCTCTGATTGGCTGAAGGTTGTTCAGCGCCTTCTCTGATTCTCTGACACTCGCGGGGAATTTTGGTTGGTCCTTGGGGGCTGTGGGGCGGCTTAGGGGGGGGTCTCTGCGCCTTTGGGGTTCGCTGGGTGCCGATTTGGGGTTGAGGTGCCTCCCAAGGACCCCCCGGGGGGGGGGGGGGCGACACAGGGGTGACACACGGGGGTCCCCATTCCCGATCCATCCTGGGGCCGGTTCCGCCCCCTCCACTCTCGGTCCCTGCGCGGGATCCCCCAAAGTCCCTTCCCACTGTTCCCCAATAAACGGGACCGGGGCGAACTGGGAAGCCTTCCTGGGAACACTGGGAGCAGCCGGGCAGGGGCAGAGTGACAGCGGGGCTGGGGGGGACACACGACCCCCCAAAATCAGTTCCGTGCCGCAGCGTGTTGTGCACAATTTCTATGCTGATAAGAGAAGGGGGTGCTTTTGGAACGTGTTCCTTCCTGACACGTCTGTCTGTGGGGGCTTTAGGTGCTTGCACTCAGGGATAGAGAAGGTGTGTGAAAGTGACTGGGCTGCGAGAATCATGTTGCACAGGGAAGAGGGAAGGTCAGCAAATGTCTCCTGTCCTGGCACATGTCTCAGTCTGAAGTGCAGCTGGAGATGCTTCACTTCCGCCAAGGACTCTGCCACCTGGAGAGAAGGATGCGCTCTATGGAGCTGAGAAAGAAAGTGCGTAGCACTAGCTTGTTTCCTCTAGTTCCTAGACAGCAAAGGGGCTAGGAAAGGCAGCACTGGCTTTTTGTTCTAGGACTTTTTCTTGACAAGCAGCTGCTGGATGTTTGGAAGGGGGTTGGGGATATGCAAAAATGAGAGGGTAAGATGGTACATTGAGCTTGAGAGCAAAAGCATATCTTCAGGGATTTGGATGCATTTCAGAGGCTGGGAGTTCCATGCTGAGCAGCTGATGGCACAGAAAAGGTTCTAAAGAAAGAGGCCGTGCTGGAATTGCCTTTTCTTTTGCAGCCTAGGAACTGCACAGCCAACAGCAAAAACGATTCCTCCTCCCTCCCTGCAACATGCAGGATCCCATTCCTTTCTGTCTCCAAGAGGCAGGATGCACAGCCGAGCTCTTCCACCGACTGCTCGCACACGACTGGGGCCGCGCCAGCCAAGCGCTTGGCTTTTTCCTGGCCACTGTCAGCGCTCATGGAAACAAGCACACGATAGCGCTGCCCACTTGCAGGAGAAGGAATCACTGCGAGGCCAGCTCGAAAGCACCCCAAGGGCAGAGGCAACTGGGAAACTTCCCTGCTCTCAAATCAACGGTGTCAGGACAAAAAGATTTCCCTCATCTTCCCCTTGCAAGTGCAGCCTCTTCTTTGCACCCACACGCCAAGAGCAAGATGAACTCCTTTGCCCTAAGAAATCTTTTCCCTCATGCAGAGTCCCGCCACCAACTTGAAGCCATCTGGCAAAAGCAGAGCTCACAAAAGGGCCAGCTGAGAAAGCTCTTGCTGCCTACAACTTCAAGTGCAGCTCTCAAAGCAGCAGCACACATGCTGCTCTGGGCACTTTCCTTCTCAGCTCTGGGCACCATCCTAAGCCTTCCCTCTCCCAGAGTCAGGATCCAAAGGCAACGGCACCAGGGACTGCTCACACACGAAAGGCAGCAGGACAAAAGAGCTTGGCCTTTGTATTCCCGCTGACAGCTCAACAGCTCTAAGCCAGAGAAGTGCCTGGTGGGAAGAGCCTTTAGAATCACTCCGAGCACCTCATGACAAGGAGCTGCAGCGTGTGGGGATGAATCTCCAGCAGCCTCCTGCCCCAGGGTGTCCCCCGGGAGCAGCCATGCGCCAGGCCGTGACTGCCAGCTGCACAGCCAAAGGAGCCGGTGTTCCACACCACGGCTGTGCCTGGGACAGAGACACGAGTGGCCACAGAAGTGGCCATGGCACTGTCCGCACGCTGTCCCTGCTGCTTCTCGCCCAGCCGCTGGTGGGGCACCAACTCCCAGCCACGCACTCCTAAAGCCACGGGCCCACTGGGACACTGCGGGGGCTGGTGGAAGCCAGCGGCCATTGTGACACAGCGGGGCTGCACAGAAGGCACGGTGCTTTGTGACCCGTGGCTCCCAGGAGAGCCTTTGTGATGCTGGGGACCTACCCGGAAGCCTGGCTCCACTGTGACACCAGCACAGAAGCTCGGGGAGCCCTGGAGACCGTGGGGATGCTGGGGAAGCTGACGGAAGCCTGGGCACCACAGTGACGCTATGGAAGCTGGTGGAACCGAGGGGCCACCGTGACACTCTGGGGCCTTTTGGAAGCAACGAGACCCTGGTGGGAAGCCACGGGATGATTAATGCTGGCAGGAACCTGCTCCAGGTGGGCTCCTCTCTCCCAGCTTCCACAGGTGCTGCTAGGATGCCACTGCGGCACTGGCTTGTCACGGGCTCACGGCTTCCTTTGGGAATGGCTCTGCTGCAGGATGGCATGCTGCAGAGAATGCAGGTAGATTTTGTGCTCCCTCCTGGCATGCAGGTGGACAAGAAAGCCTGATCCAGCCCCCCCTCAGCCCATGTCCGGCTGTGTCATTGGGGCGGGGCAACTTTGGGAGCAGCCCCAGCCCTGCTGCACAAATCCACAGAGAGCTGGGATTTTTCCAAGTCTCGTGTCTCCGTTGTGCCGTATTCCCAAAGAAGCAGCAGCCCCTCCCGATGAACACGGCGAGTTACGCGGATGCTTGTCAGCTCCACTGCCTGCCTAGAAATCTGGAAACTGCTTCTAAATGCTGCTCCCTTCAGCTCTTGGGCACCGGCTGACACAGAGCTGGGAAACAAATCCCCTGGCTGCTGGCTGACAAGGTGAGTTCCGCCAGAGTCAGAGCTCCGTGGGAAATCTCTATCCACGCCTCTCCTTTGAATAGATCCGCACACGCGGTGCGCAGGGACGTGTCCTGTATGGAAAGGAAGGAGTGTGCCAGCACCGTGACTGACACTTTCCCTCTCCGTGTGCGTTGCAGAGCCACGGGTACACAGACGTGATGGAAACCCTCGCACAGCCAGAGCCTTCTGTCCCTGCAGAACGGAGCGCGGCGGGTGGGGGCGGTTGGTGGGCAGCGAGTCCCGGACAGCGGGCGAGATCCGGCTCCACAGCTGCCAGGCCCCGTTAAGGCTTAATGCCGCCTCCTCGGCAACAGGAAAGGCCTTCAGCCTCGTCCCTGCCCAGAGGAGCAGCGCTGGCCTGGCTGCACAGCTCATTTTCCCCACAGGTCACAGGAGATGAGATGACAATGCTTGCAAACCCCGAGTGCGAGCCACAGCTCTGGGTGCTCACCATGAACCTCGGCTCTGCGAGCGCTGTCTGCCCCAGGCTCCAGGGGATGCAGTGGGAGCCCGGCTGGGCTCTGCCCTGGGACCATCCTCCAGGGACAGCTGCACACAGGGAGCATTTGGTTGCCACAAAGAGCCAGGCCATGGCTGCAGGGAGCTGCTCCAGGTGCGGCCTGCACTGCTGTGTGCTGCGCTCTGGGGCTGCTGCTCCTCGCAGAGGGGACTGCACTGGGGTGCCAGAGGAGACAGAGAAGCTCCATCTTAAGCCTAAGTGGGCTGGATGGCCGGACTGGGAAGAGTGGCGAGAGTCAAGGGCATTCACTGAGCTCATCCTGCTCTGTGAAGAACGAGGAAAAGGGAGTGGGAACCCAGCAGTGAGCAGAGCTGAGGCCTGGAGAGCAGCTCTGAATGACACCCAAATCTCACCAGACCTCTGAGACATTGCTGTTCTTCAGCCAGTGACAACATGAGTCCCTAAACCTGGGGCTCACTCTTCCTCGTGGCCAGGGGCATCAAGGAAGGCTACAGTGCAATGGGGACTGCAGTGAGCTGGGAACTCACTGGGGGAAAGAGGGAGCACTTGTGGAGCAAAAGGCAGGTGGGGGAGAGAACTGTTCAGAGAAGGGCTGAGCTTCAGCTTGAGCAAGCTGAAAACTGTCATTGGGGGTCATCCCAGACTGATTTCATTTCAGAAGTTACTGAACAAGTTTGTTATTGGGGGGTGTCATATTTTCCCCTGGAGGTGCACGCTCTGCAAACTTGAGCTGCACTGCCGAGCTGCTCAAGCACGTCTCTGCTGCAGGTCACGGCGTGTCTTCTTTGGCTTCTCGTGGCCCCGGGGCTGAGCCGCAGCAGAGCCCTGGCGGAGCCCAGAGCAGCCTCAGCATATCCACAGAGCCCGGCTGCAAGGAGACAAAGCAGAAAGCGCCCGTCAGCTGAAGGCTCCCGTCCCCCTTGTCCCAGCCGCCCGCGGTGCCCAGGCCGTGCTGGCCGTGCTCAGAGCGCTGCCCAGAGCTGCCCAGCATTGCTGCCTCCGGCAGGAGAGCAGGAGGGCAGGACACGTGCCCAGCCTGCAGCCGGCCGTGGCACAGCCACCTCCTCAGCCGCTGCCCAGAGCGGGATGCTGCTGCACTCGCTGCCGTCTCCCAAAAGCCCTTATCCCAGCCGTGCCAAGAGGACGGGCACCCACCTCACGCCTCCCGCCGCCAGAAGAAAAGCTGCTCCCAAACGCTGTCCTCAGCCTTCTCCAAGGGCACGTCCCACCCCCGCCGCAGCTGCTCCCGAGCACTTCGCCATCCGGACCCGACAGCACCTAGAACGCTTCCTTTGGAAAAACAAACCATAAATCAATGAAAAGAGATTACAGACAAAAAGGGGAAACAAGGAAAAAGGTAAAAAAATCTTCTCTCTGCTGGGGCCTTGAGGAAGGCCCAAGCCCGCCATGCGAGGGAAAAACCCACCCACGGGCCAGGGCAGCCCACGCTTTCTCCCTTCCCCCTGCACTGCCCCCAAAAGTCATGCTGAGCCCAAAGCCAACAAGGGCAGTGGAGCAGCCCAAGCCCTTCCTTGCCTGCAGAGCAAAGCAGCCCATGCACAGCTTCTGGTGTCCAACCTCTGCTCCCACCATGGGGCTTGCTTTGTGTCGGGCTGGCTGCCCCAGCCCCAGCACGGGGCACGGTGGGTGCTGGGGGCTGTTGGCAGGGCCAGGAGCAGACTCCCAGTTCAAAAGCAGCCCAGCCTATCCCCCCAGCCCTGCCAAAAAGCAGCTTGGCAGCCGACTGAAGAATTGGTTGCATCCGCCCCAGCAAAGGGGGGAACCTTTGCTTGCCGGCCAGGCTGTGCAATGCCCACATCTGGGAGCATCCCCCTGCGTGTGGACTCATCTGCAAATTCGCTGTGGAGCCTGGCTTTGGAGAAGGTGCCACAACTGAAGTCCATCATCTTCAGCTTGCCAGGTGCAGGAAGAGCTTGTCATCCTTGATGTCACCCTCCATGTCTCCAGCAGCAGCAGCCGCACCTGGCACAGCTTCTCCAGGGCCTCCTTCTTCCCTGGGGCTGGAGCAGGCTGTCAGTGCTCTGCCCAGGGCCCCGGCTGTCGCTGAAGCAGGACAAGCAAAAGCAGCTGCCATGGCGGCCACCAGTGCTGGGAAGAGCAGCTCAGCTCCAGCAGCAGGGCTGCGCGTGCCCAGCTGAGGAGCCCTGCGCAGCGATTCAGGCAGGACAAAAACTCTGCCTTTCTTTGCTGCTTCTTGCCAAGGCGCGTGTGCAGCTGGAACTCACCGGCTCCCTGGCTCAAAGCGTGCGTGTGGCTCTCTCCCTTCTCCTATGGCACGCGAATATCCTGCATCCAAGGAGCACAGGACAGGTCTTCTAATGAGGGCCTTTCCGAGGAGAGCACGGATAGACACCGTCCGATGAGATCCTGGCACTCTGCGCAGAGAAAGCAGAAAGCACCAGTCAGTTGCAGAAGGCTCCTGTCCGCTTTGCCCCACTCTTGCCATGGCCAGGCCGTGCTGCGTGTGCTCAGGGCTGTGCCTAAACTTTGCCATCAATTCTTTCTTTTGGAGGAGAGCGGGACATTGCCACCTCCTCAGCAGCTGCCAGTGTGGGATGCTCCTGAGCCCGCTGCTGTCTCCCAGCACTGCTATTCCCCCCGTGCTGCAGAGACGAGGATCCACCTGGAGAGAGCCGTCGTGGGAGCGAGAGCCGGCCCCAGGTGCTGTTCCAGCCCCTCCTGAAAGGGTGCTCCCCGCAGACCATCTGGTGCAGCACGATGCCCAGGGACCAGACGGTCGCTGCCTCGCCGTGGTACCAGCCCAGGTGCGTCCATTCCGGGGGGCTGTAGGACGGTGTTCCTATGGAATAGAGATGGAGTTCTTCAGGGGGACGCTGCCTGCTCCCAGAGCCTCGCCCCAGCATCCCCGGGCATGCGGGGGCCGCACCAGCGGCACGCGGCGTGACCCGCTGCCCTCTCGCCAGCACCTGGGGCTTGTGTACAAACTGGGGGTTGGAAAAGAAGCCGCTGGTGTCGTAAGAGGGCAGCGGAAGCCCTGGCAAGGCCCGAGCATTCCATGCAAAGGAAAAACCCACTTGGTGCTGGGGAAAAACCACGCTTTCATCCTCCCTGCCTGCACTGCCCCAGAAACCATTCTTAAGGCAAGGCAAGCACGGGCAGCAGAGCAGGCCGAGCCCTGTCTCGCCTGCACACCAAACGGGCTGGAGCACAGGTTCTGGCCCCCCCTCTCTGCTACCCCCACCCACGGGTGTTTCTGTGGCGCTGGCTGCCCCAGCCCCAGCGCCAGTCCTGGGCAGAGGGGCTGGCAAAGGCTGCCAGCAGGGCTGGAAGATGGCCCCTCAGCCAGCGCCGCTCAAAAGCAGCAAGGCTGAAGACTCCGGCTGCCATGACTGGCAGCAAAAGGGAGAATCCCCCCTGCCACAGCCGGCTTGGGCTGTGAGCTGTTGGGCTGTGAGATGCCGCTACCAGGAGCCTCCCCCTGCGTGGGCTCACCTGCAAAGCTGGTGTAGGCTGCGGCTTGCAGGTAGGTGCCACAGCCAAAGTCGATGAGTTTGGCCTGCCCGGTGGCCAGGTCAACCAGGATGTTCTCTGGTTTGATGTCCCGGTGCAGGACCCCGCAGCTGGTGCAGTGCCGCACGGCCTCCAGCACCTGGCGGAACAGGTGCCGCGCCACCTCCTCGCACAGGAAGCCCCGTGCCCGAATGAAATGAAGGAGGTCCTGAGACCGCTCCGGGCGCTCCAGCACCATCACCACGTTTTTGGGGAGCTCCAGCCACTCGTGGAGCTGGACGATGCCAGGGAAGCCAGCGGACACCTTAGCCAGTAGCACGATCTCCAGTGGTGCTCGGGTGCCGTCGGGCTGTGGGAGGAGCACGATGCCGTCAGCGGGGCCCATGCCGTGCCGGGGCTCGGCAAGCCCTCAGCCAGCCGGGGACGCTCTGCGCGCTCCGCTGGCCCCACGGCCGCTCTCCCTCGAGGCGTTCTGGCGGCTTCCACCCTGCCGGGCCTCGGCTCATCCCCGCCCGTCGCGCCCCGGCTTCTCCCGCTGCCCCTCGCTCACTCACCAGCTGGCCCCAATGGTGGATGCGGTTCCGTGGCACACGTTTGACGGCCACCTGCAAGGTAAGGGGAGCAGCGGGCTGAGCTCGCCGCCCGCCGTGCCGAGCCCCATGCTCCTTCTCCTCCTCCTTTGCCCCCCGCCTCCTGCGCCCGCCGCCCCCGCCACTCACCGGGGCGCCGTCCGAGAGCCGCGTCGCCGCGAAGACGCTGCCGAAGCCGCCGCGCCCCAGCAGCGAACCCAGCCGGTAGCGCTCCTTCAGGCCCTGCTGCGCCTTCCCTGCCGGCGAGACGCGGCCGTCAGCGCTCGGCCCGGGGCCAGGAACGGCCCCCGAGCGCCGCTCAACCGCCCCGGGCCGGCCATCCCCACATGTTGCCTCTTTTGAAGCGGACCCCGGCGGCTCGGGGCCGGCGGCCGCGCTCAAGAGCGGCGGACTTCGGAGCGGGGAAGACGCTGCGGAGGCGGCGGGAGCGGCCGCGCCGCCTGTGTCCCCGGCGGGCCCCGGGAGGAGCCGAGGCCGGGGCCGGGGCCGGGGCCGGGGCCGGGGCCGGGGTCGGGGTGGGGGTCGGGGTCGGGCCAGCCGGAGCCAGGGGCTGGCGATGGTGCCCAGGAGCCAGGCGCTGATGGCCGCCCAGCAGCGCCACAGCCAGGACGGCGAGAGCCGGGCGGAGGCGGGACCGCGGCGGGACGCCCGGGGGCGGGGAGGGGGCAGCCCCGCCCGGGGCCGGGGGCGGGCCGGGGGCATGGCCCGGCCCGGCGTGGGGAGAGGGAGGCCGCGGGAGGGGGGGTTGGGGAACGAAAGGGAGAGCGGGACAGGGCGCGAGACACTGGGAGAGGGAGAGGAGGAGCAGGAGAAGGGACGCAGAGGGTTCGTGGACTCGCTGCTCTTGTGCTGCTCTTGTGCTGCTGCCGCTGCTGCCGCTGCTGCCGCTGAAGCGCTGGGAGCGTTTGTCCGCGTGTCCGTGTGTCCGGTGCCCGTTTGTCCGTTTCCCCCCGCGCGCCCCACGGCCGAGCCCCGCGCGGCCCGGGGCAGCACGGGCCGCTCCGCTCCGGGGCCGAGGCGGAGTCCCGGAGCATCTCTTCCTCCCGCAGCCACAGCAAACCCGCTCGGCCTTTGGGAGCATTTTTGCACACGTTTCCCTTTGAAGGGCTCCTCTCTACCGCCATTTCCAAGGAGTCTCCCTGGGGTTTTGGCACCTGCAGCGACAGGGTAGCGATTGGGCTTCAAACTGCAAGAAAGACATGGAGGGGCTGGAGCGCGTCCAGAGATGGGAATGGAGGCTGGGAAGGGTCTGGAGGACTTCTGAGGGGCAGCTGAGGGATGTGAGGGGGCTGAGCCTGGAGGAAAGGAGGCTCAGGGGGGAGCTGGCTCTCTCCAAGTCCCTGACAGGAGAGGGCAGCCAGGAGGGCTGGGGCTCTGCTGCCAAGGGAAAGGACGAGAGGAAATGGCCTCGGGGGAACCTTTGGGGTGGATGGTGGGGAAATTCTCAATCTCCATGTCTCGACAGAGCGGGAGGGGGGGAGGGGTGGGGCGCGACCTGGGGACACGGGGGTGGTGACGGTGGGCTGGGGACACGGGAAAGGGCACGGGAAAGGGCACGGGAAAGGGCACGGGAAGCCAAAGCCCCGCTGAGCGCTGGCGCTGGGCTGGCACGGGCTGAGCCGGCAGCAGGGCCCCACAGGCCTGAGGGACTCGCCCTGACGCCCGGGGAGTATTGATCCTGGTCTCTAAAAAATGAGACTCAATAAAATATCATTAAAAGATGCCTCCTTCTCCTCCTCCTCCTCCCCCATCCCTTCTCCTGCTCCCCCCGGGCCCAGCGCCCACCCTTGGCCCCCCGTTTGCCCAGCGCGGTCGCATCCCGCGGGAGGAGCAGGGATGGAGTCGGGGCAGGTCGGGCTGGGGCAGGGCTGGGCTGTGGGCCCGGCCTGGGAGCCCCCCACGCGCCCCCTCCTCAAATTCCCCTGGCGGGGGGCGCTGGGGGCGAGGGGGGGCGCAGGTGGGGTCCGGGTGGGGAGCGCTGGGCGCTGCGGGTCTGCCTGGCAACTGGTGAGTCACCGACGCCGCGCGCTCTGATTGGCTGAAGGTTGTTCAGCGCC
Organism: Coloeus monedula; assembly: GCF_965178545.1. Lineage (NCBI taxonomy): Eukaryota > Metazoa > Chordata > Aves > Passeriformes > Corvidae > Coloeus > Coloeus monedula. Next base: position 29,253 of record NW_028120390.1, read on the forward strand.
TTCTCTGATTCTCTGACACTCGCGGGGAATTTTGGTTGGTCCTTGGGGGCTGTGGGGCGGCTTAGGGGGGGGTCTCTGCGCCTTTGGGGTTCGCTGGGTGCCGATTTGGGGTTGAGGTGCCTCCCAAGGACCCCCCGGGGGGGGGGGGGGCGACACAGGGGTGACACACGGGGGTCCCCATTCCCGATCCATCCTGGGGCCGGTTCCGCCCCCTCCACTCTCGGTCCCTGCGCGGGATCCCCCAAAGTCCCTTCCCACTGTTCCCCAATAAACGGGACCGGGGCGAACTGGGAAGCCTTCCTGGGAACACTGGGAGCAGCCGGGCAGGGGCAGAGTGACAGCGGGGCTGGGGGGGACACACGACCCCCCAAAATCAGTTCCGTGCCGCAGCGTGTTGTGCACAATTTCTATGCTGATAAGAGAAGGGGGTGCTTTTGGAACGTGTTCCTTCCTGACACGTCTGTCTGTGGGGGCTTTAGGTGCTTGCACTCAGGGATAGAGAAGGTGTGTGAAAGTGACTGGGCTGCGAGAATCCTGTTGCACAGGGAAGAGGGAAGGTCAGCAAATGTCTCCTGTCCTGGCACATGTCTCAGTCTGAAGTGCAGCTGGAGATGCTTCACTTCCGCCAAGGACTCTGCCACCTGGAGAGAAGGATGCGCTCTATGGAGCTGAGAAAGAAAGTGCGTAGCACTAGCTTGTTTCCTCTAGTTCCTAGACAGCAAAGGGGCTAGGAAAGGCAGCACTGGCTTTTTGTTCTAGGACTTTTTCTTGACAAGCAGCTGCTGGATGTTTGGAAGGGGGTTGGGGATATGCAAAAATGAGAGGGTAAGATGGTACATTGAGCTTGAGAGCAAAAGCATATCTTCAGGGATTTGGATGCATTTCAGAGGCTGGGAGTTCCATGCTGAGCAGCTGATGGCACAGAAAAGGTTCTAAAGAAAGAGGCCGTGCTGGAATTGCCTTTTCTTTTGCAGCCTAGGAACTGCACAGCCAACAGCAAAAACGATTCCTCCTCCCTCCCTGCAACATGCAGGATCCCATTCCTTTCTGTCTCCAAGAGGCAGGATGCACAGCCGAGCTCTTCCACCGACTGCTCGCACACGACTGGGGCCGCGCCAGCCAAGCGCTTGGCTTTTTCCTGGCCACTGTCAGCGCTCATGGAAACAAGCACACGATAGCGCTGCCCACTTGCAGGAGAAGGAATCACTGCGAGGCCAGCTCGAAAGCACCCCAAGGGCAGAGGCAACTGGGAAACTTCCCTGCTCTCAAATCAACGGTGTCAGGACAAAAAGATTTCCCTCATCTTCCCCTTGCAAGTGCAGCCTCTTCTTTGCACCCACACGCCAAGAGCAAGATGAACTCCTTTGCCCTAAGAAATCTTTTCCCTCATGCAGAGTCCCGCCACCAACTTGAAGCCATCTGGCAAAAGCAGAGCTCACAAAAGGGCCAGCTGAGAAAGCTCTTGCTGCCTACAACTTCAAGTGCAGCTCTCAAAGCAGCAGCACACATGCTGCTCTGGGCACTTTCCTTCTCAGCTCTGGGCACCATCCTAAGCCTTCCCTCTCCCAGAGTCAGGATCCAAAGGCAACGGCACCAGGGACTGCTCACACACGAAAGGCAGCAGGACAAAAGAGCTTGGCCTTTGTATTCCCGCTGACAGCTCAACAGCTCTAAGCCAGAGAAGTGCCTGGTGGGAAGAGCCTTTAGAATCACTCCGAGCACCTCATGACAAGGAGCTGCAGCGTGTGGGGATGAATCTCCAGCAGCCTCCTGCCCCAGGGTGTCCCCCGGGAGCAGCCATGCGCCAGGCCGTGACTGCCAGCTGCACAGCCAAAGGAGCCGGTGTTCCACACCACGGCTGTGCCTGGGACAGAGACACGAGTGGCCACAGAAGTGGCCATGGCACTGTCCGCACGCTGTCCCTGCTGCTTCTCGCCCAGCCGCTGGTGGGGCACCAACTCCCAGCCACGCACTCCTAAAGCCACGGGCCCACTGGGACACTGCGGGGGCTGGTGGAAGCCAGCGGCCATTGTGACACAGCGGGGCTGCACAGAAGGCACGGTGCTTTGTGACCCGTGGCTCCCAGGAGAGCCTTTGTGATGCTGGGGACCTACCCGGAAGCCTGGCTCCACTGTGACACCAGCACAGAAGCTCGGGGAGCCCTGGAGACCGTGGGGATGCTGGGGAAGCTGACGGAAGCCTGGGCACCACAGTGACGCTATGGAAGCTGGTGGAACCGAGGGGCCACCGTGACACTCTGGGGCCTTTTGGAAGCAACGAGACCCTGGTGGGAAGCCACGGGATGATTAATGCTGGCAGGAACCTGCTCCAGGTGGGCTCCTCTCTCCCAGCTTCCACAGGTGCTGCTAGGATGCCACTGCGGCACTGGCTTGTCACGGGCTCACGGCTTCCTTTGGGAATGGCTCTGCTGCAGGATGGCATGCTGCAGAGAATGCAGGTAGATTTTGTGCTCCCTCCTGGCATGCAGGTGGACAAGAAAGCCTGATCCAGCCCCCCCTCAGCCCATGTCCGGCTGTGTCATTGGGGCGGGGCAACTTTGGGAGCAGCCCCAGCCCTGCTGCACAAATCCACAGAGAGCTGGGATTTTTCCAAGTCTCGTGTCTCCGTTGTGCCGTATTCCCAAAGAAGCAGCAGCCCCTCCCGATGAACACGGCGAGTTACGCGGATGCTTGTCAGCTCCACTGCCTGCCTAGAAATCTGGAAACTGCTTCTAAATGCTGCTCCCTTCAGCTCTTGGGCACCGGCTGACACAGAGCTGGGAAACAAATCCCCTGGCTGCTGGCTGACAAGGTGAGTTCCGCCAGAGTCAGAGCTCCGTGGGAAATCTCTATCCACGCCTCTCCTTTGAATAGATCCGCACACGCGGTGCGCAGGGACGTGTCCTGTATGGAAAGGAAGGAGTGTGCCAGCACCGTGACTGACACTTTCCCTCTCCGTGTGCGTTGCAGAGCCACGGGTACACAGACGTGATGGAAACCCTCGCACAGCCAGAGCCTTCTGTCCCTGCAGAACGGAGCGCGGCGGGTGGGGGCGGTTGGTGGGCAGCGAGTCCCGGACAGCGGGCGAGATCCGGCTCCACAGCTGCCAGGCCCCGTTAAGGCTTAATGCCGCCTCCTCGGCAACAGGAAAGGCCTTCAGCCTCGTCCCTGCCCAGAGGAGCAGTGCTGGCCTGGCTGCACAGCTCATTTTCCCCACAGGTCACAGGAGATGAGATGACAATGCTTGCAAACCCCGAGTGCGAGCCACAGCTCTGGGTGCTCACCATGAACCTCGGCTCTGCGAGCGCTGTCTGCCCCAGGCTCCAGGGGATGCAGTGGGAGCCCGGCTGGGCTCTGCCCTGGGACCATCCTCCAGGGACAGCTGCACACAGGGAGCATTTGGTTGCCACAAAGAGCCAGGCCATGGCTGCAGGGAGCTGCTCCAGGTGCGGCCTGCACTGCTGTGTGCTGCGCTCTGGGGCTGCTGCTCCTCGCAGAGGGGACTGCACTGGGGTGCCAGAGGAGACAGAGAAGCTCCATCTTAAGCCTAAGTGGGCTGGATGGCCGGACTGGGAAGAGTGGCGAGAGTCAAGGGCATTCACAGAGCTCATCCTGCTCTGTGAAGAACGAGGAAAAGGGAGTGGGAACCCAGCAGTGAGCAGAGCTGAGGCCTGGAGAGCAGCTCTGAATGACACCCAAATCTCACCAGACCTCTGAGACATTGCTGTTCTTCAGCCAGTGACAACATGAGTCCCTAAACCTGGGGCTCACTCTTCCTCGTGGCCAGGGGCATCAAGGAAGGCTACAGTGCAATGGGGACTGCAGTGAGCTGGGAACTCACTGGGGGAAAGAGGGAGCACTTGTGGAGCAAAAGGCAGGTGGGGGAGAGAACTGTTCAGAGAAGGGCTGAGCTTCAGCTTGAGCAAGCTGAAAACTGTCATTGGGGGTCATCCCAGACTGATTTCATTTCAGAAGTTACTGAACAAGTTTGTTATTGGGGGGTGTCATATTTTCCCCTGGAGGTGCACGCTCTGCAAACTTGAGCTGCACTGCCGAGCTGCTCAAGCACGTCTCTGCTGCAGGTCACGGCGTGTCTTCTTTGGCTTCTCGTGGCCCCGGGGCTGAGCCGCAGCAGAGCCCTGGCGGAGCCCAGAGCAGCCTCAGCATATCCACAGAGCCCGGCTGCAAGGAGACAAAGCAGAAAGCGCCCGTCAGCTGAAGGCTCCCGTCCCCCTTGTCCCAGCCGCCCGCGGTGCCCAGGCCGTGCTGGCCGTGCTCAGAGCGCTGCCCAGAGCTGCCCAGCATTGCTGCCTCCGGCAGGAGAGCAGGAGGGCAGGACACGTGCCCAGCCTGCAGCCGGCCGTGGCACAGCCACCTCCTCAGCCGCTGCCCAGAGCGGGATGCTGCTGCACTCGCTGCCGTCTCCCAAAAGCCCTTATCCCAGCCGTGCCAAGAGGACGGGCACCCACCTCACGCCTCCCGCCGCCAGAAGAAAAGCTGCTCCCAAACGCTGTCCTCAGCCTTCTCCAAGGGCACGTCCCACCCCCGCCGCAGCTGCTCCCGAGCACTTCGCCATCCGGACCCGACAGCACCTAGAACGCTTCCTTTGGAAAAACAAACCATAAATCAATGAAAAGAGATTACAGACAAAAAGGGGAAACAAGGAAAAAGGTAAAAAAATCTTCTCTCTGCTGGGGCCTTGAGGAAGGCCCAAGCCCGCCATGCGAGGGAAAAACCCACCCACGGGCCAGGGCAGCCCACGCTTTCTCCCTTCCCCCTGCACTGCCCCCAAAAGTCATGCTGAGCCCAAAGCCAACAAGGGCAGTGGAGCAGCCCAAGCCCTTCCTTGCCTGCAGAGCAAAGCAGCCCATGCACAGCTTCTGGTGTCCAACCTCTGCTCCCACCATGGGGCTTGCTTTGTGTCGGGCTGGCTGCCCCAGCCCCAGCACGGGGCACGGTGGGTGCTGGGGGCTGTTGGCAGGGCCAGGAGCAGACTCCCAGTTCAAAAGCAGCCCAGCCTATCCCCCCAGCCCTGCCAAAAAGCAGCTTGGCAGCCGACTGAAGAATTGGTTGCATCCGCCCCAGCAAAGGGGGGAACCTTTGCTTGCCGGCCAGGCTGTGCAATGCCCACATCTGGGAGCATCCCCCTGCGTGTGGACTCATCTGCAAATTCGCTGTGGAGCCTGGCTTTGGAGAAGGTGCCACAACTGAAGTCCATCATCTTCAGCTTGCCAGGTGCAGGAAGAGCTTGTCATCCTTGATGTCACCCTCCATGTCTCCAGCAGCAGCAGCCGCACCTGGCACAGCTTCTCCAGGGCCTCCTTCTTCCCTGGGGCTGGAGCAGGCTGTCAGTGCTCTGCCCAGGGCCCCGGCTGTCGCTGAAGCAGGACAAGCAAAAGCAGCTGCCATGGCGGCCACCAGTGCTGGGAAGAGCAGCTCAGCTCCAGCAGCAGGGCTGCGCGTGCCCAGCTGAGGAGCCCTGCGCAGCGATTCAGGCAGGACAAAAACTCTGCCTTTCTTTGCTGCTTCTTGCCAAGGCGCGTGTGCAGCTGGAACTCACCGGCTCCCTGGCTCAAAGCGTGCGTGTGGCTCTCTCCCTTCTCCTATGGCACGCGAATATCCTGCATCCAAGGAGCACAGGACAGGTCTTCTAATGAGGGCCTTTCCGAGGAGAGCACGGATAGACACCGTCCGATGAGATCCTGGCACTCTGCGCAGAGAAAGCAGAAAGCACCAGTCAGTTGCAGAAGGCTCCTGTCCGCTTTGCCCCACTCTTGCCATGGCCAGGCCGTGCTGCGTGTGCTCAGGGCTGTGCCTAAACTTTGCCATCAATTCTTTCTTTTGGAGGAGAGCGGGACATTGCCACCTCCTCAGCAGCTGCCAGTGTGGGATGCTCCTGAGCCCGCTGCTGTCTCCCAGCACTGCTATTCCCCCCGTGCTGCAGAGACGAGGATCCACCTGGAGAGAGCCGTCGTGGGAGCGAGAGCCGGCCCCAGGTGCTGTTCCAGCCCCTCCTGAAAGGGTGCTCCCCGCAGACCATCTGGTGCAGCACGATGCCCAGGGACCAGACGGTCGCTGCCTCGCCGTGGTACCAGCCCAGGTGCGTCCATTCCGGGGGGCTGTAGGACGGTGTTCCTATGGAATAGAGATGGAGTTCTTCAGGGGGACGCTGCCTGCTCCCAGAGCCTCGCCCCAGCATCCCCGGGCATGCGGGGGCCGCACCAGCGGCACGCGGCGTGACCCGCTGCCCTCTCGCCAGCACCTGGGGCTTGTGTACAAACTGGGGGTTGGAAAAGAAGCCGCTGGTGTCGTAAGAGGGCAGCGGAAGCCCTGGCAAGGCCCGAGCATTCCATGCAAAGGAAAAACCCACTTGGTGCTGGGGAAAAACCACGCTTTCATCCTCCCTGCCTGCACTGCCCCAGAAACCATTCTTAAGGCAAGGCAAGCACGGGCAGCAGAGCAGGCCGAGCCCTGTCTCGCCTGCACACCAAACGGGCTGGAGCACAGGTTCTGGCCCCCCCTCTCTGCTACCCCCACCCACGGGTGTTTCTGTGGCGCTGGCTGCCCCAGCCCCAGCGCCAGTCCTGGGCAGAGGGGCTGGCAAAGGCTGCCAGCAGGGCTGGAAGATGGCCCCTCAGCCAGCGCCGCTCAAAAGCAGCAAGGCTGAAGACTCCGGCTGCCATGACTGGCAGCAAAAGGGAGAATCCCCCCTGCCACAGCCGGCTTGGGCTGTGAGCTGTTGGGCTGTGAGATGCCGCTACCAGGAGCCTCCCCCTGCGTGGGCTCACCTGCAAAGCTGGTGTAGGCTGCGGCTTGCAGGTAGGTGCCACAGCCAAAGTCGATGAGTTTGGCCTGCCCGGTGGCCAGGTCAACCAGGATGTTCTCTGGTTTGATGTCCCGGTGCAGGACCCCGCAGCTGGTGCAGTGCCGCACGGCCTCCAGCACCTGGCGGAACAGGTGCCGCGCCACCTCCTCGCACAGGAAGCCCCGTGCCCGAATGAAATGAAGGAGGTCCTGAGACCGCTCCGGGCGCTCCAGCACCATCACCACGTTTTTGGGGAGCTCCAGCCACTCGTGGAGCTGGACGATGCCAGGGAAGCCAGCGGACACCTTAGCCAGTAGCACGATCTCCAGTGGTGCTCGGGTGCCGTCGGGCTGTGGGAGGAGCACGATGCCGTCAGCGGGGCCCATGCCGTGCCGGGGCTCGGCAAGCCCTCAGCCAGCCGGGGACGCTCTGCGCGCTCCGCTGGCCCCACGGCCGCTCTCCCTCGAGGCGTTCTGGCGGCTTCCACCCTGCCGGGCCTCGGCTCATCCCCGCCCGTCGCGCCCCGGCTTCTCCCGCTGCCCCTCGCTCACTCACCAGCTGGCCCCAATGGTGGATGCGGTTCCGTGGCACACGTTTGACGGCCACCTGCAAGGTAAGGGGAGCAGCGGGCTGAGCTCGCCGCCCGCCGTGCCGAGCCCCATGCTCCTTCTCCTCCTCCTTTGCCCCCCGCCTCCTGCGCCCGCCGCCCCCGCCACTCACCGGGGCGCCGTCCGAGAGCCGCGTCGCCGCGAAGACGCTGCCGAAGCCGCCGCGCCCCAGCAGCGAACCCAGCCGGTAGCGCTCCTTCAGGCCCTGCTGCGCCTTCCGTGCCGGCGAGACGCGGCCGTCAGCGCTCGGCCCGGGGCCAGGAACGGCCCCCGAGCGCCGCTCAACCGCCCCGGGCCGGCCATCCCCACATGTTGCCTCTTTTGAAGCGGACCCCGGCGGCTCGGGGCTGGCGGCCGCGCTCAAGAGCGGCGGACTTCGGAGCGGGGAAGACGCTGCGGAGGCGGCGGGAGCGGCCGCGCCGCCTGTGTCCCCGGCGGGCCCCGGGAGGAGCCGAGGCCGGGGCCGGGGCCGGGGCCGGGGCCGGGGCCGGGGTCGGGGTGGGGGTCGGGGTCGGGCCAGCCGGAGCCAGGGGCTGGCGATGGTGCCCAGGAGCCAGGCGCTGATGGCCGCCCAGCAGCGCCACAGCCAGGACGGCGAGAGCCGGGCGGAGGCGGGACCGCGGCGGGACGCCCGGGGGCGGGGAGGGGGCAGCCCCGCCCGGGGCCGGGGGCGGGCCGGGGGCATGGCCCGGCCCGGCGTGGGGAGAGGGAGGCCGCGGGAGGGGGGGTTGGGGAACGAAAGGGAGAGCGGGACAGGGCGCGAGACACTGGGAGAGGGAGAGGAGGAGCAGGAGAAGGGACGCAGAGGGTTCGTGGACTCGCTGCTCTTGTGCTGCTCTTGTGCTGCTGCCGCTGCTGCCGCTGCTGCCGCTGAAGCGCTGGGAGCGTTTGTCCGCGTGTCCGTGTGTCCGGTGCCCGTTTGTCCGTTTCCCCCCGCGCGCCCCACGGCCGAGCCCCGCGCGGCCCGGGGCAGCACGGGCCGCTCCGCTCCGGGGCCGAGGCGGAGTCCCGGAGCATCTCTTCCTCCCGCAGCCACAGCAAACCCGCTCGGCCTTTGGGAGCATTTTTGCACACGTTTCCCTTTGAAGGGCTCCTCTCTACCGCCATTTCCAAGGAGTCTCCCTGGGGTTTTGGCACCTGCAGCGACAGGGTAGCGATTGGGCTTCAAACTGCAAGAAAGACATGGAGGGGCTGGAGCGCGTCCAGAGATGGGAATGGAGGCTGGGAAGGGTCTGGAGGACTTCTGAGGGGCAGCTGAGGGATGTGAGGGGGCTGAGCCTGGAGGAAAGGAGGCTCAGGGGGGAGCTGGCTCTCTCCAAGTCCCTGACAGGAGAGGGCAGCCAGGAGGGCTGGGGCTCTGCTGCCAAGGGAAAGGACGAGAGGAAATGGCCTCGGGGGAACCTTTGGGGTGGATGGTGGGGAAATTCTCAATCTCCATGTCTCGACAGAGCGGGAGGGGGGGAGGGGTGGGGCGCGACCTGGGGACACGGGGGTGGTGACGGTGGGCTGGGGACACGGGAAAGGGCACGGGAAAGGGCACGGGAAAGGGCACGGGAAGCCAAAGCCCCGCTGAGCGCTGGCGCTGGGCTGGCACGGGCTGAGCCGGCAGCAGGGCCCCACAGGCCTGAGGGACTCGCCCTGACGCCCGGGGAGTATTGATCCTGGTCTCTAAAAAATGAGACTCAATAAAATATCATTAAAAGATGCCTCCTTCTCCTCCTCCTCCTCCCCCATCCCTTCTCCTGCTCCCCCCGGGCCCAGCGCCCACCCTTGGCCCCCCGTTTGCCCAGCGCGGTCGCATCCCGCGGGAGGAGCAGGGATGGAGTCGGGGCAGGTCGGGCTGGGGCAGGGCTGGGCTGTGGGCCCGGCCTGGGAGCCCCCCACGCGCCCCCTCCTCAAATTCCCCTGGTGGGGGGCGCTGGGGGCGAGGGGGGGCGCAGGTGGGGTCCGGGTGGGGAGCGCTGGGCGCTGCGGGTCTGCCTGGCAACTGGTGAGTCACCAGCGCCGCGCGCTCTGATTGGCTGAAGGTTGTTCAGCGCCTTCTCTGATTCTCTGACACTCGCGGGGAATTTTGGTTGGTCCTTGGGGGCTGTGGGGCGGCTTAGGGGGGGGTCTCTGCGCCTTTGGGGTTCGCTGGGTGCCGATTTGGGGTTGAGGTGCCTCCCAAGGACCCCCCGGGGGGGGGGGGGGCGACACAGGGGTGACACACGGGGGTCCCCATTCCCGATCCATCCTGGGGCCGGTTCCGCCCCCTCCACTCTCGGTCCCTGCGCGGGATCCCCCAAAGTCCCTTCCCACTGTTCCCCAATAAACGGGACCGGGGCGAACTGGGAAGCCTTCCTGGGAACACTGGGAGCAGCCGGGCAGGGGCAGAGTGACAGCGGGGCTGGGGGGGACACACGACCCCCCAAAATCAGTTCCGTGCCGCAGCGTGTTGTGCACAATTTCTATGCTGATAAGAGAAGGGGGTGCTTTTGGAACGTGTTCCTTCCTGACACGTCTGTCTGTGGGGGCTTTAGGTGCTTGCACTCAGGGATAGAGAAGGTGTGTGAAAGTGACTGGGCTGCGAGAATCATGTTGCACAGGGAAGAGGGAAGGTCAGCAAATGTCTCCTGTCCTGGCACATGTCTCAGTCTGAAGTGCAGCTGGAGATGCTTCACTTCCGCCAAGGACTCTGCCACCTGGAGAGAAGGATGCGCTCTATGGAGCTGAGAAAGAAAGTGCGTAGCACTAGCTTGTTTCCTCTAGTTCCTAGACAGCAAAGGGGCTAGGAAAGGCAGCACTGGCTTTTTGTTCTAGGACTTTTTCTTGACAAGCAGCTGCTGGATGTTTGGAAGGGGGTTGGGGATATGCAAAAATGAGAGGGTAAGATGGTACATTGAGCTTGAGAGCAAAAGCATATCTTCAGGGATTTGGATGCATTTCAGAGGCTGGGAGTTCCATGCTGAGCAGCTGATGGCACAGAAAAGGTTCTAAAGAAAGAGGCCGTGCTGGAATTGCCTTTTCTTTTGCAGCCTAGGAACTGCACAGCCAACAGCAAAAACGATTCCTCCTCCCTCCCTGCAACATGCAGGATCCCATTCCTTTCTGTCTCCAAGAGGCAGGATGCACAGCCGAGCTCTTCCACCGACTGCTCGCACACGACTGGGGCCGCGCCAGCCAAGCGCTTGGCTTTTTCCTGGCCACTGTCAGCGCTCATGGAAACAAGCACACGATAGCGCTGCCCACTTGCAGGAGAAGGAATCACTGCGAGGCCAGCTCGAAAGCACCCCAAGGGCAGAGGCAACTGGGAAACTTCCCTGCTCTCAAATCAACGGTGTCAGGACAAAAAGATTTCCCTCATCTTCCCCTTGCAAGTGCAGCCTCTTCTTTGCACCCACACGCCAAGAGCAAGATGAACTCCTTTGCCCTAAGAAATCTTTTCCCTCATGCAGAGTCCCGCCACCAACTTGAAGCCATCTGGCAAAAGCAGAGCTCACAAAAGGGCCAGCTGAGAAAGCTCTTGCTGCCTACAACTTCAAGTGCAGCTCTCAAAGCAGCAGCACACATGCTGCTCTGGGCACTTTCCTTCTCAGCTCTGGGCACCATCCTAAGCCTTCCCTCTCCCAGAGTCAGGATCCAAAGGCAACGGCACCAGGGACTGCTCACACACGAAAGGCAGCAGGACAAAAGAGCTTGGCCTTTGTATTCCCGCTGACAGCTCAACAGCTCTAAGCCAGAGAAGTGCCTGGTGGGAAGAGCCTTTAGAATCACTCCGAGCACCTCATGACAAGGAGCTGCAGCCGTGTGGGGATGAATCTCCAGCAGCCTCCTGCCCCAGGGTGTCCCCCGGGAGCAGCCATGCGCCAGGCCGTGACTGCCAGCTGCACAGCCAAAGGAGCCGGTGTTCCACACCACGGCTGTGCCTGGGACAGAGACACGAGTGGCCACAGAAGTGGCCATGGCACTGTCCGCACGCTGTCCCTGCTGCTTCTCCCCCAGCCGCTGGTGGGGCACCAACTCCCAGCCACGCACTCCTAAAGCCACGGGCCCACTGGGACACTGCGGGGGCTGGTGGAAGCCAGCGGCCATTGTGACACAGCGGGGCTGCACAGAAGGCACGGTGCTTTGTGACCCGTGGCTCCCAGGAGAGCCTTTGTGATGCTGGGGACCTACCCGGAAGCCTGGCTCCACTGTGACACCAGCACAGAAGTTCGGGGAGCCCTGGAGACCGTGGGGATGCTGGGGAAGCTGACGGAAGCCTGGGCACCACAGTGACGCTATGGAAGCTGGTGGAACCGAGGGGCCACCGTGACACTCTGGGGCCTTTTGGAAGCAACGAGACCCTGGTGGGAAGCCACGGGATGATTAATGCTGGCAGGAACCTGCTCCAGGTGGGCTCCTCTCTCCCAGCTTCCACAGGTGCTGCTAGGATGCCACTGCGGCACTGGCTTGTCACGGGCTCACGGCTTCCTTTGGGAATGGCTCTGCTGCAGGATGGCATGCTGCAGAGAATGCAGGTAGATTTTGTGCTCCCTCCTGGCATGCAGGTGGACAAGAAAGCCTGATCCAGCCCCCCCTCAGCCCATGTCCGGCTGTGTCATTGGGGCGGGGCAACTTTGGGAGCAGCCCCAGCCCTGCTGCACAAATCCACAGAGAGCTGGGATTTTTCCAAGTCTCGTGTCTCCGTTGTGCCGTATTCCCAAAGAAGCAGCAGCCCCTCCCGATGAACACGGCGAGTTACGCGGATGCTTGTCAGCTCCACTGCCTGCCTAGAAATCTGGAAACTGCTTCTAAATGCTGCTCCCTTCAGCTCTTGGGCACCGGCTGACACAGAGCTGGGAAACAAATCCCCTGGCTGCTGGCTGACAAGGTGAGTTCCGCCAGAGTCAGAGCTCCGTGGGAAATCTCTATCCACGCCTCTCCTTTGAATAGATCCGCACACGCGGTGCGCAGGGACGTGTCCTGTATGGAAAGGAAGGAGTGTGCCAGCACCGTGACTGACACTTTCCCTCTCCGTGTGCGTTGCAGAGCCACGGGTACACAGACGTGATGGAAACCCTCGCACAGCCAGAGCCTTCTGTCCCTGCAGAACGGAGCGCGGCGGGTGGGGGCGGTTGGTGGGCAGCGAGTCCCGGACAGCGGGCGAGATCCGGCTCCACAGCTGCCAGGCCCCGTTAAGGCTTAATGCCGCCTCCTCGGCAACAGGAAAGGCCTTCAGCCTCGTCCCTGCCCAGAGGAGCAGCGCTGGCCTGGCTGCACAGCTCATTTTCCCCACAGGTCACAGGAGATGAGATGACAATGCTTGCAAACCCCGAGTGCGAGCCACAGCTCTGGGTGCTCACCATGAACCTCGGCTCTGCGAGCGCTGTCTGCCCCAGGCTCCAGGGGATGCAGTGGGAGCCCGGCTGGGCTCTGCCCTGGGACCATCCTCCAGGGACAGCTGCACACAGGGAGCATTTGGTTGCCACAAAGAGCCAGGCCATGGCTGCAGGGAGCTGCTCCAGGTGCGGCCTGCACTGCTGTGTGCTGCGCTCTGGGGCTGCTGCTCCTCGCAGAGGGGACTGCACTGGGGTGCCAGAGGAGACAGAGAAGCTCCATCTTAAGCCTAAGTGGGCTGGATGGCCGGACTGGGAAGAGTGGCGAGAGTCAAGGGCATTCACAGAGCTCATCCTGCTCTGTGAAGAACGAGGAAAAGGGAGTGGGAACCCAGCAGTGAGCAGAGCTGAGGCCTGGAGAGCAGCTCTGAATGACACCCAAATCTCACCAGACCTCTGAGACATTGCTGTTCTTCAGCCAGTGACAACATGAGTCCCTAAACCTGGGGCTCACTCTTCCTCGTGGCCAGGGGCATCAAGGAAGGCTACAGTGCAATGGGGACTGCAGTGAGCTGGGAACTCACTGGGGGAAAGAGGGAGCACTTGTGGAGCAAAAGGCAGGTGGGGGAGAGAACTGTTCAGAGAAGGGCTGAGCTTCAGCTTGAGCAAGCTGAAAACTGTCATTGGGGGTCATCCCAGACTGATTTCATTTCAGAAGTTACTGAACAAGTTTGTTATTGGGGGGTGTCATATTTTCCCCTGGAGGTGCACGCTCTGCAAACTTGAGCTGCACTGCCGAGCTGCTCAAGCACGTCTCTGCTGCAGGTCACGGCGTGTCTTCTTTGGCTTCTCGTGGCCCCGGGGCTGAGCCGCAGCAGAGCCCTGGCGGAGCCCAGAGCAGCCTCAGCATATCCACAGAGCCCGGCTGCAAGGAGACAAAGCAGAAAGCGCCCGTCAGCTGAAGGCTCCCGTCCCCCTTGTCCCAGCCGCCCGCGGTGCCCAGGCCGTGCTGGCCGTGCTCAGAGCGCTGCCCAGAGCTGCCCAGCATTGCTGCCTCCGGCAGGAGAGCAGGAGGGCAGGACACGTGCCCAGCCTGCAGCCGGCCGTGGCACAGCCACCTCCTCAGCCGCTGCCCAGAGCGGGATGCTGCTGCACTCGCTGCCGTCTCCCAAAAGCCCTTATCCCAGCCGTGCCAAGAGGACGGGCACCCACCTCACGCCTCCCGCCGCCAGAAGAAAAGCTGCTCCCAAACGCTGTCCTCAGCCTTCTCCAAGGGCACGTCCCACCCCCGCCGCAGCTGCTCCCAAGCACTTCGCCATCCGGACCCGACAGCACCTAGAACGCTTCCTTTGGAAAAACAAACCATAAATCAATGAAAAGAGATTACAGACAAAAAGGGGAAACAAGGAAAAAGGTAAAAAAATCTTCTCTCTGCTGGGGCCTTGAGGAAGGCCCAAGCCCGCCATGCGAGGGAAAAACCCACCCACGGGCCAGGGCAGCCCACGCTTTCTCCCTTCCCCCTGCACTGCCCCCAAAAGTCATGCTGAGCCCAAAGCCAACAAGGGCAGTGGAGCAGCCCAAGCCCTTCCTTGCCTGCAGAGCAAAGCAGCCCATGCACAGCTTCTGGTGTCCAACCTCTGCTCCCACCATGGGGCTTGCTTTGTGTCGGGCTGGCTGCCCCAGCCCCAGCACGGGGCACGGTGGGTGCTGGGGGCTGTTGGCAGGGCCAGGAGCAGACTCCCAGTTCAAAAGCAGCCCAGCCTATCCCCCCAGCCCTGCCAAAAAGCAGCTTGGCAGCCGACTGAAGAATTGGTTGCATCCGCCCCAGCAAAGGGGGGAACCTTTGCTTGCCGGCCAGGCTGTGCAATGCCCACATCTGGGAGCATCCCCCTGCGTGTGGACTCATCTGCAAATTCGCTGTGGAGCCTGGCTTTGGAGAAGGTGCCACAACTGAAGTCCATCATCTTCAGCTTGCCAGGTGCAGGAAGAGCTTGTCATCCTTGATGTCACCCTCCATGTCTCCAGCAGCAGCAGCCGCACCTGGCACAGCTTCTCCAGGGCCTCCTTCTTCCCTGGGGCTGGAGCAGGCTGTCAGTGCTCTGCCCAGGGCCCCGGCTGTCGCTGAAGCAGGACAAGCAAAAGCAGCTGCCATGGCGGCCACCAGTGCTGGGAAGAGCAGCTCAGCTCCAGCAGCAGGGCTGCGCGTGCCCAGCTGAGGAGCCCTGCGCAGCGATTCAGGCAGGACAAAAACTCTGCCTTTCTTTGCTGCTTCTTGCCAAGGCGCGTGTGCAGCTGGAACTCACCGGCTCCCTGGCTCAAAGCGTGCGTGTGGCTCTCTCCCTTCTCCTATGGCACGCGAATATCCTGCATCCAAGGAGCACAGGACAGGTCTTCTAATGAGGGCCTTTCCGAGGAGAGCACGGATAGACACCGTCCGATGAGATCCTGGCACTCTGCGCAGAGAAAGCAGAAAGCACCAGTCAGTTGCAGAAGGCTCCTGTCCGCTTTGCCCCACTCTTGCCATGGCCAGGCCGTGCTGCGTGTGCTCAGGGCTGTGCCTAAACTTTGCCATCAATTCTTTCTTTTGGAGGAGAGCGGGACATTGCCACCTCCTCAGCAGCTGCCAGTGTGGGATGCTCCTGAGCCCGCTGCTGTCTCCCAGCACTGCTATTCCCCCCGTGCTGCAGAGACGAGGATCCACCTGGAGAGAGCCGTCGTGGGAGCGAGAGCCGGCCCCAGGTGCTGTTCCAGCCCCTCCTGAAAGGGTGCTCCCCGCAGACCATCTGGTGCAGCACGATGCCCAGGGACCAGACGGTCGCTGCCTCGCCGTGGTACCAGCCCAGGTGCGTCCATTCCGGGGGGCTGTAGGACGGTGTTCCTATGGAATAGAGATGGAGTTCTTCAGGGGGACGCTGCCTGCTCCCAGAGCCTCGCCCCAGCATCCCCGGGCATGCGGGGGCCGCACCAGCGGCACGCGGCGTGACCCGCTGCCCTCTCGCCAGCACCTGGGGCTTGTGTACAAACTGGGGGTTGGAAAAGAAGCCGCTGGTGTCGTAAGAGGGCAGCGGAAGCCCTGGCAAGGCCCGAGCATTCCATGCAAAGGAAAAACCCACTTGGTGCTGGGGAAAAACCACGCTTTCATCCTCCCTGCCTGCACTGCCCCAGAAACCATTCTTAAGGCAAGGCAAGCACGGGCAGCAGAGCAGGCCGAGCCCTGTCTCGCCTGCACACCAAACGGGCTGGAGCACAGGTTCTGGCCCCCCCTCTCTGCTACCCCCACCCACGGGTGTTTCTGTGGCGCTGGCTGCCCCAGCCCCAGCGCCAGTCCTGGGCAGAGGGGCTGGCAAAGGCTGCCAGCAGGGCTGGAAGATGGCCCCTCAGCCAGCGCCGCTCAAAAGCAGCAAGGCTGAAGACTCCGGCTGCCATGACTGGCAGCAAAAGGGAGAATCCCCCCTGCCACAGCCGGCTTGGGCTGTGAGCTGTTGGGCTGTGAGATGCCGCTACCAGGAGCCTCCCCCTGCGTGGGCTCACCTGCAAAGCTGGTGTAGGCTGCGGCTTGCAGGTAGGTGCCACAGCCAAAGTCGATGAGTTTGGCCTGCCCGGTGGCCAGGTCAACCAGGATGTTCTCTGGTTTGATGTCCCGGTGCAGGACCCCGCAGCTGGTGCAGTGCCGCACGGCCTCCAGCACCTGGCGGAACAGGTGCCGCGCCACCTCCTCGCACAGGAAGCCCCGTGCCCGAATGAAATGAAGGAGGTCCTGAGACCGCTCCGGGCGCTCCAGCACCATCACCACGTTTTTGGGGAGCTCCAGCCACTCGTGGAGCTGGACGATGCCAGGGAAGCCAGCGGACACCTTGGCCAGTAGCACGATCTCCAGTGGTGCTCGGGTGCCGTCGGGCTGTGGGAGGAGCACGATGCCGTCAGCGGGGCCCATGCCGTGCCGGGGCTCGGCAAGCCCTCAGCCAGCCGGGGACGCTCTGCGCGCTCCGCTGGCCCCACGGCCGCTCTCCCTCGAGGCGTTCTGGCGGCTTCCACCCTGCCGGGCCTCGGCTCATCCCCGCCCGTCGCGCCCCGGCTTCTCCCGCTGCCCCTCGCTCACTCACCAGCTGGCCCCAATGGTGGATGCGGTTCCGTGGCACACGTTTGACGGCCACCTGCAAGGTAAGGGGAGCAGCGGGCTGAGCTCGCCGCCCGCCGTGCCGAGCCCCATGCTCCTTCTCCTCCTCCTTTGCCCCCCGCCTCCTGCGCCCGCCGCCCCCGCCACTCACCGGGGCGCCGTCCGAGAGCCGCGTCGCCGCGAAGACGCTGCCGAAGCCGCCGCGCCCCAGCAGCGAACCCAGCCGGTAGCGCTCCTTCAGGCCCTGCTGCGCCTTCCCTGCCGGCGAGACGCGGCCGTCAGCGCTCGGCCCGGGGCCAGGAACGGCCCCCGAGCGCCGCTCAACCGCCCCGGGCCGGCCATCCCCACATGTTGCCTCTTTTGAAGCGGACCCCGGCGGCTCGGGGCCGGCGGCCGCGCTCAAGAGCGGCGGACTTCGGAGCGGGGAAGACGCTGCGGAGGCGGCGGGAGCGGCCGCGCCGCCTGTGTCCCCGGCGGGCCCCGGGAGGAGCCGAGGCCGGGGCCGGGGCCGGGGCCGGGGCCGGGGTCGGGGTGGGGGTCGGGGTCGGGCCAGCCGGAGCCAGGGGCTGGCGATGGTGCCCAGGAGCCAGGCGCTGATGGCCGCCCAGCAGCGCCACAGCCAGGACGGCGAGAGCCGGGCGGAGGCGGGACCGCGGCGGGACGCCCGGGGGCGGGGAGGGGGCAGCCCCGCCCGGGGCCGGGGGCGGGCCGGGGGCATGGCCCGGCCCGGCGTGGGGAGAGGGAGGCCGCGGGAGGGGGGGTTGGGGAACGAAAGGGAGAGCGGGACAGGGCGCGAGACACTGGGAGAGGGAGAGGAGGAGCAGGAGAAGGGACGCAGAGGGTTCGTGGACTCGCTGCTCTTGTGCTGCTCTTGTGCTGCTGCCGCTGCTGCCGCTGCTGCCGCTGCTGCCGCTGAAGCGCTGGGAGCGTTTGTCCGCGTGTCCGTGTGTCCGGTGCCCGTTTGTCCGTTTCCCCCCGCGCGCCCCACGGCCGAGCCCCGCGCGGCCCGGGGCAGCACGGGCCGCTCCGCTCCGGGGCCGAGGCGGAGTCCCGGAGCATCTCTTCCTCCCGCAGCCACAGCAAACCCGCTCGGCCTTTGGGAGCATTTTTGCACACGTTTCCCTTTGAAGGGCTCCTCTCTACCGCCATTTCCAAGGAGTCTCCCTGGGGTTTTGGCACCTGCAGCGACAGGGTAGCGATTGGGCTTCAAACTGCAAGAAAGACATGGAGGGGCTGGAGCGCGTCCAGAGATGGGAATGGAGGCTGGGAAGGGTCTGGAGGACTTCTGAGGGGCAGCTGAGGGATGTGAGGGGGCTGAGCCTGGAGGAAAGGAGGCTCAGGGGGGAGCTGTCTCTCTCCAAGTCCCTGACAGGAGAGGGCAGCCAGGAGGGCTGGGGCTCTGCTGCCAAGGGAAAGGACGAGAGGAAATGGCCTCGGGGGAACCTTTGGGGTGGATGGTGGGGAAATTCTCAATCTCCATGTCTCGACAGAGCGGGAGGGGGGGAGGGGTGGGGCGCGACCTGGGGACACGGGGGTGGTGACGGTGGGCTGGGGACACGGGAAAGGGCACGGGAAAGGGCACGGGAAGCCAAAGCCCCGCTGAGCGCTGGCGCTGGGCTGGCACGGGCTGAGCCGGCAGCAGGGCCCCACAGGCCTGAGGGACTCGCCCTGACGCCCGGGGAGTATTGATCCTGGTCTCTAAAAAATGAGACTCAATAAAATATCATTAAAAGATGCCTCCTTCTCCTCCTCCTCCTCCCCCATCCCTTCTCCTGCTCCCCCCGGGCCCAGCGCCCACCCTTGGCCCCCCGTTTGCCCAGCGCGGTCGCATCCCGCGGGAGGAGCAGGGATGGAGTCGGGGCAGGTCGGGCTGGGGCAGGGCTGGGCTGTGGGCCCGGCCTGGGAGCCCCCCACGCGCCCCCTCCTCAAATTCCCCTGGCGGGGGGCGCTGGGGGCGAGGGGGGGCGCAGGTGGGGTCCGGGTGGGGAGCGCTGGGCGCTGCGGGTCTGCCTGGCAACTGGTGAGTCACCAGCGCCGCGCGCTCTGATTGGCTGAAGGTTGTTCAGCGCCTTCTCTGATTCTCTGACACTCGCGGGGAATTTTGGTTGGTCCTTGGGGGCTGTGGGGCGGCTTAGGGGGGGGTCTCTGCGCCTTTGGGGTTCGCTGGGTGCCGATTTGGGGTTGAGGTGCCTCCCAAGGACCCCCCGGGGGGGGGGGGGGGGCGACACAGGGGTGACACACGGGGGTCCCCATTCCCGATCCATCCTGGGGCCGGTTCCGCCCCCTCCACTCTCGGTCCCTGCGCGGGATCCCCCAAAGTCCCTTCCCACTGTTCCCCAATAAACGGGACCGGGGCGAACTGGGAAGCCTTCCTGGGAACACTGGGAGCAGCCGGGCAGGGGCAGAGTGACAGCGGGGCTGGGGGGGACACACGACCCCCCAAAATCAGTTCCGTGCCGCAGCGTGTTGTGCACAATTTCTATGCTGATAAGAGAAGGGGGTGCTTTTGGAACGTGTTCCTTCCTGACACGTCTGTCTGTGGGGGCTTTAGGTGCTTGCACTCAGGGATAGAGAAGGTGTGTGAAAGTGACTGGGCTGCGAGAATCCTGTTGCACAGGGAAGAGGGAAGGTCAGCAAATGTCTCCTGTCCTGGCACATGTCTCAGTCTGAAGTGCAGCTGGAGATGCTTCACTTCCGCCAAGGACTCTGCCACCTGGAGAGAAGGATGCGCTCTATGGAGCTGAGAAAGAAAGTGCGTAGCACTAGCTTGTTTCCTCTAGTTCCTAGACAGCAAAGGGGCTAGGAAAGGCAGCACTGGCTTTTTGTTCTAGGACTTTTTCTTGACAAGCAGCTGCTGGATGTTTGGAAGGGGGTTGGGGATATGCAAAAATGAGAGGGTAAGATGGTACATTGAGCTTGAGAGCAAAAGCATATCTTCAGGGATTTGGATGCATTTCAGAGGCTGGGAGTTCCATGCTGAGCAGCTGATGGCACAGAAAAGGTTCTAAAGAAAGAGGCCGTGCTGGAATTGCCTTTTCTTTTGCAGCCTAGGAACTGCACAGCCAACAGCAAAAACGATTCCTCCTCCCTCCCTGCAACATGCAGGATCCCATTCCTTTCTGTCTCCAAGAGGCAGGATGCACAGCCGAGCTCTTCCACCGACTGCTCGCACACGACTGGGGCCGCGCCAGCCAAGCGCTTGGCTTTTTCCTGGCCACTGTCAGCGCTCATGGAAACAAGCACACGATAGCGCTGCCCACTTGCAGGAGAAGGAATCACTGCGAGGCCAGCTCGAAAGCACCCCAAGGGCAGAGGCAACTGGGAAACTTCCCTGCTCTCAAATCAACGGTGTCAGGACAAAAAGATTTCCCTCATCTTCCCCTTGCAAGTGCAGCCTCTTCTTTGCACCCACACGCCAAGAGCAAGATGAACTCCTTTGCCCTAAGAAATCTTTTCCCTCATGCAGAGTCCCGCCACCAACTTGAAGCCATCTGGCAAAAGCAGAGCTCACAAAAGGGCCAGCTGAGAAAGCTCTTGCTGCCTACAACTTCAAGTGCAGCTCTCAAAGCAGCAGCACACATGCTGCTCTGGGCACTTTCCTTCTCAGCTCTGGGCACCATCCTAAGCCTTCCCTCTCCCAGAGTCAGGATCCAAAGGCAACGGCACCAGGGACTGCTCACACACGAAAGGCAGCAGGACAAAAGAGCTTGGCCTTTGTATTCCCGCTGACAGCTCAACAGCTCTAAGCCAGAGAAGTGCCTGGTGGGAAGAGCCTTTAGAATCACTCCGAGCACCTCATGACAAGGAGCTGCAGCGTGTGGGGATGAATCTCCAGCAGCCTCCTGCCCCAGGGTGTCCCCCGGGAGCAGCCATGCGCCAGGCCGTGACTGCCAGCTGCACAGCCAAAGGAGCCGGTGTTCCACACCACGGCTGTGCCTGGGACAGAGACACGAGTGGCCACAGAAGTGGCCATGGCACTGTCCGCACGCTGTCCCTGCTGCTTCTCGCCCAGCCGCTGGTGGGGCACCAACTCCCAGCCACGCACTCCTAAAGCCACGGGCCCACTGGGACACTGCGGGGGCTGGTGGAAGCCAGCGGCCATTGTGACACAGCGGGGCTGCACAGAAGGCACGGTGCTTTGTGACCCGTGGCTCCCAGGAGAGCCTTTGTGATGCTGGGGACCTACCCGGAAGCCTGGCTCCACTGTGACACCAGCACAGAAGCTCGGGGAGCCCTGGAGACCGTGGGGATGCTGGGGAAGCTGACGGAAGCCTGGGCACCACAGTGACGCTATGGAAGCTGGTGGAACCGAGGGGCCACCGTGACACTCTGGGGCCTTTTGGAAGCAACGAGACCCTGGTGGGAAGCCACGGGATGATTAATGCTGGCAGGAACCTGCTCCAGGTGGGCTCCTCTCTCCCAGCTTCCACAGGTGCTGCTAGGATGCCACTGCGGCACTGGCTTGTCACGGGCTCACGGCTTCCTTTGGGAATGGCTCTGCTGCAGGATGGCATGCTGCAGAGAATGCAGGTAGATTTTGTGCTCCCTCCTGGCATGCAGGTGGACAAGCAAGCCTGATCCAGCCCCCCCTCAGCCCATGTCCGGCTGTGTCATTGGGGCGGGGCAACTTTGGGAGCAGCCCCAGCCCTGCTGCACAAATCCACAGAGAGCTGGGATTTTTCCAAGTCTCGTGTCTCCGTTGTGCCGTATTCCCAAAGAAGCAGCAGCCCCTCCCGATGAACACGGCGAGTTACGCGGATGCTTGTCAGCTCCACTGCCTGCCTAGAAATCTGGAAACTGCTTCTAAATGCTGCTCCCTTCAGCTCTTGGGCACCGGCTGACACAGAGCTGGGAAACAAATCCCCTGGCTGCTGGCTGACAAGGTGAGTTCCGCCAGAGTCAGAGCTCCGTGGGAAATCTCTATCCACGCCTCTCCTTTGAATAGATCCGCACACGCGGTGCGCAGGGACGTGTCCTGTATGGAAAGGAAGGAGTGTGCCAGCACCGTGACTGACACTTTCCCTCTCCGTGTGCGTTGCAGAGCCACGGGTACACAGACGTGATGGAAACCCTCGCACAGCCAGAGCCTTCTGTCCCTGCAGAACGGAGCGCGGCGGGTGGGGGCGGTTGGTGGGCAGCGAGTCCCGGACAGCGGGCGAGATCCGGCTCCACAGCTGCCAGGCCCCGTTAAGGCTTAATGCCGCCTCCTCGGCAACAGGAAAGGCCTTCAGCCTCGTCCCTGCCCAGAGGGGCAGCGCTGGCCTGGCTGCACAGCTCATTTTCCCCACAGGTCACAGGAGATGAGATGACAATGCTTGCAAACCCCGAGTGCGAGCCACAGCTCTGGGTGCTCACCATGAACCTCGGCTCTGCGAGCGCTGTCTGCCCCAGGCTCCAGGGGATGCAGTGGGAGCCCGGCTGGGCTCTGCCCTGGGACCATCCTCCAGGGACAGCTGCACACAGGGAGCATTTGGTTGCCACAAAGAGCCAGGCCATGGCTGCAGGGAGCTGCTCCAGGTGCGGCCTGCACTGCTGTGTGCTGCGCTCTGGGGCTGCTGCTCCTCGCAGAGGGGACTGCACTGGGGTGCCAGAGGAGACAGAGAAGCTCCAGCTTAAGCCTAAGTGGGCTGGATGGCCGGACTGGGAAGAGTGGCGAGAGTCAAGGGCATTCACAGAGCTCATCCTGCTCTGTGAAGAACGAGGAAAAGGGAGTGGGAACCCAGCAGTGAGCAGAGCTGAGGCCTGGAGAGCAGCTCTGAATGACACCCAAATCTCACCAGACCTCTGAGACATTGCTGTTCTTCAGCCAGTGACAACATGAGTCCCTAAACCTGGGGCTCACTCTTCCTCGTGGCCAGGGGCATCAAGGAAGGCTACAGTGCAATGGGGACTGCAGTGAGCTGGGAACTCACTGGGGGAAAGAGGGAGCACTTGTGGAGCAAAAGGCAGGTGGGGGAGAGAACTGTTCAGAGAAGGGCTGAGCTTCAGCTTGAGCAAGCTGAAAACTGTCATTGGGGGTCATCCCAGACTGATTTCATTTCAGAAGTTACTGAACAAGTTTGTTATTGGGGGGTGTCATATTTTCCCCTGGAGGTGCACGCTCTGCAAACTTGAGCTGCACTGCCGAGCTGCTCAAGCACGTCTCTGCTGCAGGTCACGGCGTGTCTTCTTTGGCTTCTCGTGGCCCCGGGGCTGAGCCGCAGCAGAGCCCTGGCGGAGCCCAGAGCAGCCTCAGCATATCCACAGAGCCCGGCTGCAAGGAGACAAAGCAGAAAGCGCCCGTCAGCTGAAGGCTCCCGTCCCCCTTGTCCCAGCCGCCCGCGGTGCCCAGGCCGTGCTGGCCGTGCTCAGAGCGCTGCCCAGAGCTGCCCAGCATTGCTGCCTCCGGCAGGAGAGCAGGAGGGCAGGACACGTGCCCAGCCTGCAGCCGGCCGTGGCACAGCCACCTCCTCAGCCGCTGCCCAGAGCGGGATGCTGCTGCACTCGCTGCCGTCTCCCAAAAGCCCTTATCCCAGCCGTGCCAAGAGGACGGGCACCCACCTCACGCCTCCCGCCGCCAGAAGAAAAGCTGCTCCCAAACGCTGTCCTCAGCCTTCTCCGAGGGCACGTCCCACCCCCGCCGCAGCTGCTCCCAAGCACTTCGCCATCCGGACCCGACAGCACCTAGAACGCTTCCTTTGGAAAAACAAACCATAAATCAATGAAAAGAGATTACAGACAAAAAGGGGAAACAAGGAAAAAGGTAAAAAAATCTTCTCTCTGCTGGGGCCTTGAGGAAGGCCCAAGCCCGCCATGCGAGGGAAAAACCCACCCACGGGCCAGGGCAGCCCACGCTTTCTCCCTTCCCCCTGCACTGCCCCCAAAAGTCATGCTGAGCCCAAAGCCAACA
>NW_028120389.1:0-52848 GCF_965178545.1 Coloeus monedula
TGCTCAGTTTCAAGGCTGCCTGGAGGAGGGGGGTGCTTGAAGAACGCCTTCTTTCTGGACGCCTCCTTCTGCCTGTGCTCCAGCTGCATGCACTCTGCAGCACGGAAGGTTTAGGAAGCTGCTTCTGGCCAGCTTGTGTCCACGAGTGCAAGGGCTGCGCCTTCCTTTCGGAAGCAGCCAGAGCCTTCTCAGCTGCAGCTGCTTGTGAAGCAGCTCTTGGCTGGACATTTGAAATTGGCTCCCCTCAGTGCATGAGCCCGTGCCCAGCTGCTTGCTTCTTCGCCTTCTGTGCTCTGGAGAGAAGTGAAGCCCAGGCATGGCTTGGAGCTTTGCTGCTCTTCAGCGTGAACACTGCACGCAGCCACAGTGTGCTGTGCAGGGATTTTCCTCAGCTCAACGTACAACAAGCATTTTCTTGCTGTTTCACCGAGTCCAAGCTGTCCGTGGAGCTCTCGCTCAGCGAAAAGCGTTTGGAGAGAAACACTTGCTGCAGTAGCTTTTCGCTGGGCAAGGCTTTCAACACAGCACCCCAATTCGGGCAAGGAGCAGGAGAAAGGAAGAGCATCTTTTCGTCCTGCCACGTTCTTCTGGGCGACACGCCTATCCGCCTCTTGGCTCCCTGCAAGGCTGTAAGCACGGCAGCGGTACTTGGAAGTGAGAAGGCAGGTGCAGAGAGCACCGCGATCTGCCGGCGCTGTGCAGGCTGTAAAGGAAAGAGGGCTACCACTAGGATGTGCTGCAAATACAGGTTTCCAGGCGTCGACGGTAAGCTCCGGCTAAGCTCGTTGAGCTACAACTGGGCGAGACTTAGCTGAGAAGCTTTCCCTTCAGATTCACGCTACAGGGCAGAGCGAATGTGCTGCTCCCTAGCGCTGAGAGAGAAAGTGCAGAGCCCAGGCGTGTTTGGGCAGAGGCAGCAGGCTGGAGCATTTCTCTGCCGGCACCGTGCTCTCTGGGCGACAAGTAGACACCGCTTCCACTCCGGCACAATGAAGGCGCAGAGCACGGAGCTGCTATGCGCACGGCACAGGCTGCAAGAGGAAGCGTGGCTGCCTCTCGCTTGTGTGCGGATTCACGTTAGCACTTGCAAACAGAAAGTTCCACCTGCGGCTACTTGTGCTGCTACCTAGTTCTCTTCCAGCTTTCCCTGGAAAGCATTGTGCCCAGCTTTATGCTTGGAGATGCAGAGCTGACAGTGGTAGATGCAGCGGAGACTGGAAATACAGAGTGCAGCCGAGAGTTGCTGCTGCTTTGACGTGAGGCAAGGGGAGAGTGCAGCCCAGCAGAGGCTTTGACTGCTGGAGCCTTTTTCTTTGGCAGCAGCTGCAAGGGAGCTCTCTGGCAAGGGAGCTGCGAGAGTGGAGAAGGGGACGGTCGGTCTATGGGAGAAGGAAGCTGCCGAGGCGCAGTGTGTTGTGCTCAGTTTCAAGGCTGCCTGGAGGAGGGGGGTGCTTGAAGAACGCCTTCTTTCTGGACGCCTCCTTCTGCCTGTGCTCCAGCTGCATGCACTCTGCAGCACGGAAGGTTTAGGAAGCTGCTTCTGGCCAGCTTGTGTCCACGAGTGCAAGGGCTGCGCCTTCCTTTCGGAAGCAGCCAGAGCCTTCTCAGCTGCAGCTGCTTGTGAAGCAGCTCTTGGCTGGACATTTGAAATTGGCTCCCCTCAGTGCATGAGCCCGTGCCCAGCTGCTTGCTTCTTCGCCTTCTGTGCTCTGGAGAGAAGTGAAGCCCAGGCATGGCTTGGAGCTTTGCTGCTCTTCAGCGTGAACACTGCACGCAGCCACAGTGTGCTGTGCAGGGATTTTCCTCAGCTCAACGTACAACAAGCATTTTCTTGCTGTTTCACCGAGTCCAAGCTGTCCGTGGAGCTCTCGCTCAGCGAAAAGCGTTTGGAGAGAAACACTTGCTGCAGTAGCTTTTCGCTGGGCAAGGCTTTCAACACAGCACCCCAATTCGGGCAAGGAGCAGGAGAAAGGAAGAGCATCTTTTCGTCCTGCCACGTTCTTCTGGGCGACACGCCTATCCGCCTCTTGGCTCCCTGCAAGGCTGTAAGCACGGCAGCGGTACTTGGAAGTGAGAAGGCAGGTGCAGAGAGCACCGCGATCTGCCGGCGCTGTGCAGGCTGTAAAGGAAAGAGGGCTACCACTAGGATGTGCTGCAAATACAGGTTTCCAGGCGTCGACGGTAAGCTCCGGCTAAGCTCGTTGAGCTACAACTGGGCGAGACTTAGCTGAGAAGCTTTCCCTTCAGATTCACGCTACAGGGCAGAGCGAATGTGCTGCTCCCTAGCGCTGAGAGAGAAAGTGCAGAGCCCAGGCGTGTTTGGGCAGAGGCAGCAGGCTGGAGCATTTCTCTGCCGGCACCGTGCTCTCTGGGCGACAAGTAGACACCGCTTCCACTCCGGCACAATGAAGGCGCAGAGCACGGAGCTGCTATGCGCACGGCACAGGCTGCAAGAGGAAGCGTGGCTGCCTCTCGCTTGTGTGCGGATTCACGTTAGCACTTGCAAACAGAAAGTTCCACCTGCGGCTACTTGTGCTGCTACCTAGTTCTCTTCCAGCTTTCCCTGGAAAGCATTGTGCCCAGCTTTATGCTTGGAGATGCAGAGCTGACAGTGGTAGATGCAGCGGAGACTGGAAATACAGAGTGCAGCCGAGAGTTGCTGCTGCTTTGACGTGAGGCAAGGGGAGAGTGCAGCCCAGCAGAGGCTTTGACTGCTGGAGCCTTTTTCTTTGGCAGCAGCTGCAAGGGAGCTCTCTGGCAAGGGAGCTGCGAGAGTGGAGAAGGGGACGGTCGGTCTATGGGAGAAGGAAGCTGCCGAGGCGCAGTGTGTTGTGCTCAGTTTCAAGGCTGCCTGGAGGAGGGGGGTGCTTGAAGAACGCCTTCTTTCTGGACGCCTCCTTCTGCCTGTGCTCCAGCTGCATGCACTCTGCAGCACGGAAGGTTTAGGAAGCTGCTTCTGGCCAGCTTGTGTCCACGAGTGCAAGGGCTGCGCCTTCCTTTCGGAAGCAGCCAGAGCCTTCTCAGCTGCAGCTGCTTGTGAAGCAGCTCTTGGCTGGACATTTGAAATTGGCTCCCCTGAGTACATGAGCCCGTGCCCAGCTGCTTGCTTCTTCGCCTTCTGTGCTCTGGAGAGAAGTGAAGCCCAGGCATGGCTTGGAGCTTTGCTGCTCTTCAGCGTGAACACTGCACGCAGCCACAGTGTGCTGTGCAGGGATTTTCCTCAGCTCAACGTACAACAAGCATTTTCTTGCTGTTTCACCGAGTCCAAGCTGTCCGTGGAGCTCTCGCTCAGCGAAAAGCGTTTGGAGAGAAACACTTGCTGCAGTAGCTTTTCGCTGGGCAAGGTTTTCAACACAGCACCCCAATTCGGGCAAGGAGCAGGAGAAAGGAAGAGCATCTTTTCGTCCTGCCACGTTCTTCTGGGCGACACGCCTATCCGCCTCTTGGCTCCCTGCAAGGCTGTAAGCACGGCAGCGGTACTTGGAAGTGAGAAGGCAGGTGCAGAGAGCACCGCGATCTGCCGGCGCTGTGCAGGCTGTAAAGGAAAGAGGGCTACCACTAGGATGTGCTGCAAATACAGGTTTCCAGGCGTCGACGGTAAGCTCCGGGTAAGCTCGTTGAGCTACAACTGTTCTCTGGGCGAGACTTAGCTGAGAAGCTTTCCCTTCAGATTCACGCTACAGGGCAGAGCGAATGTGCTGCTCCCTAGCGCTGAGAGAGAAAGTGCAGAGCCCAGGCGTGTTTGGGCAGAGGCAGCAGGCTGGAGCATTTCTCTGGCGGCACCGTGCTCTCTGGGCGACAAGTAGACACCGCTTCCACTCCGGCACAATGAAGGCGCAGAGCACGGAGCTGCTATGCGCACGGCACAGGCTGCAAGAGGAAGCGTGGCTGCCTCTCGCTTGTGTGCGGATTCACGTTAGCACTTGCAAACAGAAAGTTCCACCTGCGGCTACTTGTGCTGCTACCTAGTTCTCTTCCAGCTTTCCCTGGAAAGCATTGTGCCCAGCTTTATGCTTGGAGATGCAGAGCTGACAGTGGTAGATGCAGCGGAGACTGGAAATACAGAGTGCAGCCGAGAGTTGCTGCTGCTTTGACGTGAGGCAAGGGGAGAGTGCAGCCCAGCAGAGGCTTTGACTGCTGGAGCCTTTTTCTTTGGCAGCAGCTGCAAGGGAGCTCTCTGGCAAGGGAGCTGCGAGAGTGGAGAAGGGGACGGTCGGTCTATGGGAGAAGGAAGCTGCCGAGGCGCAGTGTGTTGTGCTCAGTTTCAAGGCTGCCTGGAGGAGGGGGGTGCTTGAAGAACGCCTTCTTTCTGGACGCCTCCTTCTGCCTGTGCTCCAGCTGCATGCACTCTGCAGCACGGAAGGTTTAGGAAGCTGCTTCTGGCCAGCTTGTGTCCACGAGTGCAAGGGCTGCGCCTTCCTTTCGGAAGCAGCCAGAGCCTTCTCAGCTGCAGCTGCTTGTGAAGCAGCTCTTGGCTGGACATTTGAAATTGGCTCCCCTCAGTGCATGAGCCCGTGCCCAGCTGCTTGCTTCTTCGCCTTCTGTGCTCTGGAGAGAAGTGAAGCCCAGGCATGGCTTGGAGCTTTGCTGCTCTTCAGCGTGAACACTGCACGCAGCCACAGTGTGCTGTGCAGGGATTTTCCTCAGCTCAACGTACAACAAGCATTTTCTTGCTGTTTCACCGAGTCCAAGCTGTCCGTGGAGCTCTCGCTCAGCGAAAAGCGTTTGGAGAGAAACACTTGCTGCAGTAGCTTTTCGCTGGGCAAGGCTTTCAACACAGCACCCCAATTCGGGCAAGGAGCAGGAGAAAGGAAGAGCATCTTTTCGTCCTGCCACGTTCTTCTGGGCGACACGCCTATCCGCCTCTTGGCTCCCTGCAAGGCTGTAAGCACGGCAGCGGTACTTGGAAGTGAGAAGGCAGGTGCAGAGAGCACCGCGATCTGCCGGCGCTGTGCAGGCTGTAAAGGAAAGAGGGCTACCACTAGGATGTGCTGCAAATACAGGTTTCCAGGCGTCGACGGTAAGCTCCGGCTAAGCTCGTTGAGCTACAACTGTTCTCTGGGCGAGACTTAGCTGAGAAGCTTTCCCTTCAGATTCACGCTACAGGGCAGAGCGAATGTGCTGCTCCCTAGCGCTGAGAGAGAAAGTGCAGAGCCCAGGCGTGTTTGGGCAGAGGCAGCAGGCTGGAGCATTTCTCTGCCGGCACCGTGCTCTCTGGGCGACAAGTAGACACCGCTTCCACTCCGGCACAATGAAGGCGCAGAGCACGGAGCTGCTATGC
This sequence comes from Coloeus monedula, assembly GCF_965178545.1. Taxonomy (NCBI): domain Eukaryota; kingdom Metazoa; phylum Chordata; class Aves; order Passeriformes; family Corvidae; genus Coloeus; species Coloeus monedula. Next base: position 5,282 of record NW_028120389.1, read on the forward strand.
GCACGGCACAGGCTGCAAGAGGAAGCGTGGCTGCCTCTCGCTTGTGTGCGGATTCACGTTAGCACTTGCAAACAGAAAGTTCCACCTGCGGCTACTTGTGCTGCTACCTAGTTCTCTTCCAGCTTTCCCTGGAAAGCATTGTGCCCAGCTTTATGCTTGGAGATGCAGAGCTGACAGTGGTAGATGCAGCGGAGACTGGAAATACAGAGTGCAGCCGAGAGTTGCTGCTGCTTTGACGTGAGGCAAGGGGAGAGTGCAGCCCAGCAGAGGCTTTGACTGCTGGAGCCTTTTTCTTTGGCAGCAGCTGCAAGGGAGCTCTCTGGCAAGGGAGCTGCGAGAGTGGAGAAGGGGACGGTCGGTCTATGGGAGAAGGAAGCTGCCGAGGCGCAGTGTGTTGTGCTCAGTTTCAAGGCTGCCTGGAGGAGGGGGGTGCTTGAAGAACGCCTTCTTTCTGGACGCCTCCTTCTGCCTGTGCTCCAGCTGCATGCACTCTGCAGCACGGAAGGTTTAGGAAGCTGCTTCTGGCCAGCTTGTGTCCACGAGTGCAAGGGCTGCGCCTTCCTTTCGGAAGCAGCCAGAGCCTTCTCAGCTGCAGCTGCTTGTGAAGCAGCTCTTGGCTGGACATTTGAAATTGGCTCCCCTGAGTACATGAGCCCGTGCCCAGCTGCTTGCTTCTTCGCCTTCTGTGCTCTGGAGAGAAGTGAAGCCCAGGCATGGCTTGGAGCTTTGCTGCTCTTCAGCGTGAACACTGCACGCAGCCACAGTGTGCTGTGCAGGGATTTTCCTCAGCTCAACGTACAACAAGCATTTTCTTGCTGTTTCACCGAGTCCAAGCTGTCCGTGGAGCTCTCGCTCAGCGAAAAGCGTTTGGAGAGAAACACTTGCTGCAGTAGCTTTTCGCTGGGCAAGGCTTTCAACACAGCACCCCAATTCGGGCAAGGAGCAGGAGAAAGGAAGAGCATCTTTTCGTCCTGCCACGTTCTTCTGGGCGACACGCCTATCCGCCTCTTGGCTCCCTGCAAGGCTGTAAGCACGGCAGCGGTACTTGGAAGTGAGAAGGCAGGTGCAGAGAGCACCGCGATCTGCCGGCGCTGTGCAGGCTGTAAAGGAAAGAGGGCTACCACTAGGATGTGCTGCAAATACAGGTTTCCAGGCGTCGACGGTAAGCTCCGGCTAAGCTCGTTGAGCTACAACTGTTCTCTGGGCGAGACTTAGCTGAGAAGCTTTCCCTTCAGATTCACGCTACAGGGCAGAGCGAATGTGCTGCTCCCTAGCGCTGAGAGAGAAAGTGCAGAGCCCAGGCGTGTTTGGGCAGAGGCAGCAGGCTGGAGCATTTCTCTGCCGGCACCGTGCTCTCTGGGCGACAAGTAGACACCGCTTCCACTCCGGCACAATGAAGGCGCAGAGCACGGAGCTGCTATGCGCACGGCACAGGCTGCAAGAGGAAGCGTGGCTGCCTCTCGCTTGTGTGCGGATTCACGTTAGCACTTGCAAACAGAAAGTTCCACCTGCGGCTACTTGTGCTGCTACCTAGTTCTCTTCCAGCTTTCCCTGGAAAGCATTGTGCCCAGCTTTATGCTCGGAGATGCAGAGCTGACAGTGGTAGATGCAGCGGAGACTGGAAATACAGAGTGCAGCCGAGAGTTGCTGCTGCTTTGACGTGAGGCAAGGGGAGAGTGCAGCCCAGCAGAGGCTTTGACTGCTGGAGCCTTTTTCTTTGGCAGCAGCTGCAAGGGAGCTCTCTGGCAAGGGAGCTGCGAGAGTGGAGAAGGGGACGGTCGGTCTATGGGAGAAGGAAGCTGCCGAGGCGCAGTGTGTTGTGCTCAGTTTCAAGGCTGCCTGGAGGAGGGGGGTGCTTGAAGAACGCCTTCTTTCTGGACGCCTCCTTCTGCCTGTGCTCCAGCTGCATGCACTCTGCAGCACGGAAGGTTTAGGAAGCTGCTTCTGGCCAGCTTGTGTCCACGAGTGCAAGGGCTGCGCCTTCCTTTCGGAAGCAGCCAGAGCCTTCTCAGCTGCAGCTGCTTGTGAAGCAGCTCTTGGCTGGACATTTGAAATTGGCTCCCCTGAGTACATGAGCCCGTGCCCAGCTGCTTGCTTCTTCGCCTTCTGTGCTCTGGAGAGAAGTGAAGCCCAGGCATGGCTTGGAGCTTTGCTGCTCTTCAGCGTGAACACTGCACGCAGCCACAGTGTGCTGTGCAGGGATTTTCCTCAGCTCAACGTACAACAAGCATTTTCTTGCTGTTTCACCGAGTCCAAGCTGTCCGTGGAGCTCTCGCTCAGCGAAAAGCGTTTGGAGAGAAACACTTGCTGCAGTAGCTTTTCGCTGGGCAAGGCTTTCAACACAGCACCCCAATTCGGGCAAGGAGCAGGAGAAAGGAAGAGCATCTTTTCGTCCTGCCACGTTCTTCTGGGCGACACGCCTATCCGCCTCTTGGCTCCCTGCAAGGCTGTAAGCACGGCAGCGGTACTTGGAAGTGAGAAGGCAGGTGCAGAGAGCACCGCGATCTGCCGGCGCTGTGCAGGCTGTAAAGGAAAGAGGGCTACCACTAGGATGTGCTGCAAATACAGGTTTCCAGGCGTCGACGGTAAGCTCCGGGTAAGCTCGTTGAGCTACAACTGTTCTCTGGGCGAGACTTAGCTGAGAAGCTTTCCCTTCAGATTCACGCTACAGGGCAGAGCGAATGTGCTGCTCCCTAGCGCTGAGAGAGAAAGTGCAGAGCCCAGGCGTGTTTGGGCAGAGGCAGCAGGCTGGAGCATTTCTCTGGCGGCACCGTGCTCTCTGGGCGACAAGTAGACACCGCTTCCACTCCGGCACAATGAAGGCGCAGAGCACGGAGCTGCTATGCGCACGGCACAGGCTGCAAGAGGAAGCGTGGCTGCCTCTCGCTTGTGTGCGGATTCACGTTAGCACTTGCAAACAGAAAGTTCCACCTGCGGCTACTTGTGCTGCTACCTAGTTCTCTTCCAGCTTTCCCTGGAAAGCATTGTGCCCAGCTTTATGCTTGGAGATGCAGAGCTGACAGTGGTAGATGCAGCGGAGACTGGAAATACAGAGTGCAGCCGAGAGTTGCTGCTGCTTTGACGTGAGGCAAGGGGAGAGTGCAGCCCAGCAGAGGCTTTGACTGCTGGAGCCTTTTTCTTTGGCAGCAGCTGCAAGGGAGCTCTCTGGCAAGGGAGCTGCGAGAGTGGAGAAGGGGACGGTCGGTCTATGGGAGAAGGAAGCTGCCGAGGCGCAGTGTGTTGTGCTCAGTTTCAAGGCTGCCTGGAGGAGGGGGGTGCTTGAAGAACGCCTTCTTTCTGGACGCCTCCTTCTGCCTGTGCTCCAGCTGCATGCACTCTGCAGCACGGAAGGTTTAGGAAGCTGCTTCTGGCCAGCTTGTGTCCACGAGTGCAAGGGCTGCGCCTTCCTTTCGGAAGCAGCCAGAGCCTTCTCAGCTGCAGCTGCTTGTGAAGCAGCTCTTGGCTGGACATTTGAAATTGGCTCCCCTCAGTGCATGAGCCCGTGCCCAGCTGCTTGCTTCTTCGCCTTCTGTGCTCTGGAGAGAAGTGAAGCCCAGGCATGGCTTGGAGCTTTGCTGCTCTTCAGCGTGAACACTGCACGCAGCCACAGTGTGCTGTGCAGGGATTTTCCTCAGCTCAACGTACAACAAGCATTTTCTTGCTGTTTCACCGAGTCCAAGCTGTCCGTGGAGCTCTCGCTCAGCGAAAAGCGTTTGGAGAGAAACACTTGCTGCAGTAGCTTTTCGCTGGGCAAGGCTTTCAACACAGCACCCCAATTCGGGCAAGGAGCAGGAGAAAGGAAGAGCATCTTTTCGTCCTGCCACGTTCTTCTGGGCGACACGCCTATCCGCCTCTTGGCTCCCTGCAAGGCTGTAAGCACGGCAGCGGTACTTGGAAGTGAGAAGGCAGGTGCAGAGAGCACCGCGATCTGCCGGCGCTGTGCAGGCTGTAAAGGAAAGAGGGCTACCACTAGGATGTGCTGCAAATACAGGTTTCCAGGCGTCGACGGTAAGCTCCGGGTAAGCTCGTTGAGCTACAACTGTTCTCTGGGCGAGACTTAGCTGAGAAGCTTTCCCTTCAGATTCACGCTACAGGGCAGAGCGAATGTGCTGCTCCCTAGCGCTGAGAGAGAAAGTGCAGAGCCCAGGCGTGTTTGGGTAGAGGCAGCAGGCTGGAGCATTTCTCTGCCGGCACCGTGCTCTCTGGGCGACAAGTAGACACCGCTTCCACTCCGGCACAATGAAGGCGCAGAGCACGGAGCTGCTATGCGCACGGCACAGGCTGCAAGAGGAAGCGTGGCTGCCTCTCGCTTGTGTGCGGATTCACGTTAGCACTTGCAAACAGAAAGTTCCACCTGCGGCTACTTGTGCTGCTACCTAGTTCTCTTCCAGCTTTCCCTGGAAAGCATTGTGCCCAGCTTTATGCTCGGAGATGCAGAGCTGACAGTGGTAGATGCAGCGGAGACTGGAAGTACAGAGTGCAGCCGAGAGTTGCTGCTGCTTTGACGTGAGGCAAGGGGAGAGTGCAGCCCAGCAGAGGCTTTGACTGCTGGAGCCTTTTTCTTTGGCAGCAGCTGCAAGGGAGCTCTCTGGCAAGGGAGCTGCGAGAGTGGAGAAGGGGACGGTCGGTCTATGGGAGAAGGAAGCTGCCGAGGCGCAGTGTGTTGTGCTCAGTTTCAAGGCTGCCTGGAGAAGGGGGGTGCTTGAAGAACGCCTTCTTTCTGGACGCCTCCTTCTGCCTGTGCTCCAGCTGCATGCACTCTGCAGCACGGAAGGTTTAGGAAGCTGCTTCTGGCCAGCTTGTGTCCACGAGTGCAAGGGCTGCGCCTTCCTTTCGGAAGCAGCCAGAGCCTTCTCAGCTGCAGCTGCTTGTGAAGCAGCTCTTGGCTGGACATTTGAAATTGGCTCCCCTCAGTGCATGAGCCCGTGCCCAGCTGCTTGCTTCTTCGCCTTCTGTGCTCTGGAGAGAAGTGAAGCCCAGGCATGGCTTGGAGCTTTGCTGCTCTTCAGCGTGAACACTGCACGCAGCCACAGTGTGCTGTGCAGGGATTTTCCTCAGCTCAACGTACAACAAGCATTTTCTTGCTGTTTCACCGAGTCCAAGCTGTCCGTGGAGCTCTCGCTCAGCGAAAAGCGTTTGGAGAGAAACACTTGCTGCAGTAGCTTTTCGCTGGGCAAGGCTTTCAACACAGCACCCCAATTCGGGCAAGGAGCAGGAGAAAGGAAGAGCATCTTTTCGTCCTGCCACGTTCTTCTGGGCGACACGCCTATCCGCCTCTTGGCTCCCTGCAAGGCTGTAAGCACGGCAGCGGTACTTGGAAGTGAGAAGGCAGGTGCAGAGAGCACCGCGATCTGCCGGCGCTGTGCAGGCTGTAAAGGAAAGAGGGCTACCACTAGGATGTGCTGCAAATACAGGTTTCCAGGCGTCGACGGTAAGCTCCGGCTAAGCTCGTTGAGCTACAACTGGGCGAGACTTAGCTGAGAAGCTTTCCCTTCAGATTCACGCTACAGGGCAGAGCGAATGTGCTGCTCCCTAGCGCTGAGAGAGAAAGTGCAGAGCCCAGGCGTGTTTGGGCAGAGGCAGCAGGCTGGAGCATTTCTCTGCCGGCACCGTGCTCTCTGGGCGACAAGTAGACACCGCTTCCACTCCGGCACAATGAAGGCGCAGAGCACGGAGCTGCTATGCGCACGGCACAGGCTGCAAGAGGAAGCGTGGCTGCCTCTCGCTTGTGTGCGGATTCACGTTAGCACTTGCAAACAGAAAGTTCCACCTGCGGCTACTTGTGCTGCTACCTAGTTCTCTTCCAGCTTTCCCTGGAAAGCATTGTGCCCAGCTTTATGCTCGGAGATGCAGAGCTGACAGTGGTAGATGCAGCGGAGACTGGAAATACAGAGTGCAGCCGAGAGTTGCTGCTGCTTTGACGTGAGGCAAGGGGAGAGTGCAGCCCAGCAGAGGCTTTGACTGCTGGAGCCTTTTTCTTTGGCAGCAGCTGCAAGGGAGCTCTCTGGCAAGGGAGCTGCGAGAGTGGAGAAGGGGACGGTCGGTCTATGGGAGAAGGAAGCTGCCGAGGCGCAGTGTGTTGTGCTCAGTTTCAAGGCTGCCTGGAGGAGGGGGGTGCTTGAAGAACGCCTTCTTTCTGGACGCCTCCTTCTGCCTGTGCTCCAGCTGCATGCACTCTGCAGCACGGAAGGTTTAGGAAGCTGCTTCTGGCCAGCTTGTGTCCACGAGTGCAAGGGCTGCGCCTTCCTTTCGGAAGCAGCCAGAGCCTTCTCAGCTGCAGCTGCTTGTGAAGCAGCTCTTGGCTGGACATTTGAAATTGGCTCCCCTGAGTACATGAGCCCGTGCCCAGCTGCTTGCTTCTTCGCCTTCTGTGCTCTGGAGAGAAGTGAAGCCCAGGCATGGCTTGGAGCTTTGCTGCTCTTCAGCGTGAACACTGCACGCAGCCACAGTGTGCTGTGCAGGGATTTTCCTCAGCTCAACGTACAACAAGCATTTTCTTGCTGTTTCACCGAGTCCAAGCTGTCCGTGGAGCTCTCGCTCAGCGAAAAGCGTTTGGAGAGAAACACTTGCTGCAGTAGCTTTTCGCTGGGCAAGGCTTTCAACACAGCACCCCAATTCGGGCAAGGAGCAGGAGAAAGGAAGAGCATCTTTTCGTCCTGCCACGTTCTTCTGGGCGACACGCCTATCCGCCTCTTGGCTCCCTGCAAGGCTGTAAGCACGGCAGCGGTACTTGGAAGTGAGAAGGCAGGTGCAGAGAGCACCGCGATCTGCCGGCGCTGTGCAGGCTGTAAAGGAAAGAGGGCTACCACTAGGATGTGCTGCAAATACAGGTTTCCAGGCGTCGACGGTAAGCTCCGGGTAAGCTCGTTGAGCTACAACTGTTCTCTGGGCGAGACTTAGCTGAGAAGCTTTCCCTTCAGATTCACGCTACAGGGCAGAGCGAATGTGCTGCTCCCTAGCGCTGAGAGAGAAAGTGCAGAGCCCAGGCGTGTTTGGGCAGAGGCAGCAGGCTGGAGCATTTCTCTGGCGGCACCGTGCTCTCTGGGCGACAAGTAGACACCGCTTCCACTCCGGCACAATGAAGGCGCAGAGCACGGAGCTGCTATGCGCACGGCACAGGCTGCAAGAGGAAGCGTGGCTGCCTCTCGCTTGTGTGCGGATTCACGTTAGCACTTGCAAACAGAAAGTTCCACCTGCGGCTACTTGTGCTGCTACCTAGTTCTCTTCCAGCTTTCCCTGGAAAGCATTGTGCCCAGCTTTATGCTTGGAGATGCAGAGCTGACAGTGGTAGATGCAGCGGAGACTGGAAATACAGAGTGCAGCCGAGAGTTGCTGCTGCTTTGACGTGAGGCAAGGGGAGAGTGCAGCCCAGCAGAGGCTTTGACTGCTGGAGCCTTTTTCTTTGGCAGCAGCTGCAAGGGAGCTCTCTGGCAAGGGAGCTGCGAGAGTGGAGAAGGGGACGGTCGGTCTATGGGAGAAGGAAGCTGCCGAGGCGCAGTGTGTTGTGCTCAGTTTCAAGGCTGCCTGGAGGAGGGGGGTGCTTGAAGAACGCCTTCTTTCTGGACGCCTCCTTCTGCCTGTGCTCCAGCTGCATGCACTCTGCAGCACGGAAGGTTTAGGAAGCTGCTTCTGGCCAGCTTGTGTCCACGAGTGCAAGGGCTGCGCCTTCCTTTCGGAAGCAGCCAGAGCCTTCTCAGCTGCAGCTGCTTGTGAAGCAGCTCTTGGCTGGACATTTGAAATTGGCTCCCCTCAGTGCATGAGCCCGTGCCCAGCTGCTTGCTTCTTCGCCTTCTGTGCTCTGGAGAGAAGTGAAGCCCAGGCATGGCTTGGAGCTTTGCTGCTCTTCAGCGTGAACACTGCACGCAGCCACAGTGTGCTGTGCAGGGATTTTCCTCAGCTCAACGTACAACAAGCATTTTCTTGCTGTTTCACCGAGTCCAAGCTGTCCGTGGAGCTCTCGCTCAGCGAAAAGCGTTTGGAGAGAAACACTTGCTGCAGTAGCTTTTCGCTGGGCAAGGCTTTCAACACAGCACCCCAATTCGGGCAAGGAGCAGGAGAAAGGAAGAGCATCTTTTCGTCCTGCCACGTTCTTCTGGGCGACACGCCTATCCGCCTCTTGGCTCCCTGCAAGGCTGTAAGCACGGCAGCGGTACTTGGAAGTGAGAAGGCAGGTGCAGAGAGCACCGCGATCTGCCGGCGCTGTGCAGGCTGTAAAGGAAAGAGGGCTACCACTAGGATGTGCTGCAAATACAGGTTTCCAGGCGTCGACGGTAAGCTCCGGGTAAGCTCGTTGAGCTACAACTGTTCTCTGGGCGAGACTTAGCTGAGAAGCTTTCCCTTCAGATTCACGCTACAGGGCAGAGCGAATGTGCTGCTCCCTAGCGCTGAGAGAGAAAGTGCAGAGCCCAGGCGTGTTTGGGCAGAGGCAGCAGGCTGGAGCATTTCTCTGGCGGCACCGTGCTCTCTGGGCGACAAGTAGACACCGCTTCCACTCCGGCACAATGAAGGCGCAGAGCACGGAGCTGCTATGCGCACGGCACAGGCTGCAAGAGGAAGCGTGGCTGCCTCTCGCTTGTGTGCGGATTCACGTTAGCACTTGCAAACAGAAAGTTCCACCTGCGGCTACTTGTGCTGCTACCTAGTTCTCTTCCAGCTTTCCCTGGAAAGCATTGTGCCCAGCTTTATGCTCGGAGATGCAGAGCTGACAGTGGTAGATGCAGCGGAGACTGGAAATACAGAGTGCAGCCGAGAGTTGCTGCTGCTTTGACGTGAGGCAAGGGGAGAGTGCAGCCCAGCAGAGGCTTTGACTGCTGGAGCCTTTTTCTTTGGCAGCAGCTGCAAGGGAGCTCTCTGGCAAGGGAGCTGCGAGAGTGGAGAAGGGGACGGTCGGTCTATGGGAGAAGGAAGCTGCCGAGGCGCAGTGTGTTGTGCTCAGTTTCAAGGCTGCCTGGAGGAGGGGGGTGCTTGAAGAACGCCTTCTTTCTGGACGCCTCCTTCTGCCTGTGCTCCAGCTGCATGCACTCTGCAGCACGGAAGGTTTAGGAAGCTGCTTCTGGCCAGCTTGTGTCCACGAGTGCAAGGGCTGCGCCTTCCTTTCGGAAGCAGCCAGAGCCTTCTCAGCTGCAGCTGCTTGTGAAGCAGCTCTTGGCTGGACATTTGAAATTGGCTCCCCTGAGTACATGAGCCCGTGCCCAGCTGCTTGCTTCTTCGCCTTCTGTGCTCTGGAGAGAAGTGAAGCCCAGGCATGGCTTGGAGCTTTGCTGCTCTTCAGCGTGAACACTGCACGCAGCCACAGTGTGCTGTGCAGGGATTTTCCTCAGCTCAACGTACAACAAGCATTTTCTTGCTGTTTCACCGAGTCCAAGCTGTCCGTGGAGCTCTCGCTCAGCGAAAAGCGTTTGGAGAGAAACACTTGCTGCAGTAGCTTTTCGCTGGGCAAGGCTTTCAACACAGCACCCCAATTCGGGCAAGGAGCAGGAGAAAGGAAGAGCATCTTTTCGTCCTGCCACGTTCTTCTGGGCGACACGCCTATCCGCCTCTTGGCTCCCTGCAAGGCTGTAAGCACGGCAGCGGTACTTGGAAGTGAGAAGGCAGGTGCAGAGAGCACCGCGATCTGCCGGCGCTGTGCAGGCTGTAAAGGAAAGAGGGCTACCACTAGGATGTGCTGCAAATACAGGTTTCCAGGCGTCGACGGTAAGCTCCGGCTAAGCTCGTTGAGCTACAACTGGGCGAGACTTAGCTGAGAAGCTTTCCCTTCAGATTCACGCTACAGGGCAGAGCGAATGTGCTGCTCCCTAGCGCTGAGAGAGAAAGTGCAGAGCCCAGGCGTGTTTGGGCAGAGGCAGCAGGCTGGAGCATTTCTCTGCCGGCACCGTGCTCTCTGGGCGACAAGTAGACACCGCTTCCACTCCGGCACAATGAAGGCGCAGAGCACGGAGCTGCTATGCGCACGGCACAGGCTGCAAGAGGAAGCGTGGCTGCCTCTCGCTTGTGTGCGGATTCACGTTAGCACTTGCAAACAGAAAGTTCCACCTGCGGCTACTTGTGCTGCTACCTAGTTCTCTTCCAGCTTTCCCTGGAAAGCATTGTGCCCAGCTTTATGCTCGGAGATGCAGAGCTGACAGTGGTAGATGCAGCGGAGACTGGAAGTACAGAGTGCAGCCGAGAGTTGCTGCTGCTTTGACGTGAGGCAAGGGGAGAGTGCAGCCCAGCAGAGGCTTTGACTGCTGGAGCCTTTTTCTTTGGCAGCAGCTGCAAGGGAGCTCTCTGGCAAGGGAGCTGCGAGAGTGGAGAAGGGGACGGTCGGTCTATGGGAGAAGGAAGCTGCCGAGGCGCAGTGTGTTGTGCTCAGTTTCAAGGCTGCCTGGAGGAGGGGGGTGCTTGAAGAACGCCTTCTTTCTGGACGCCTCCTTCTGCCTGTGCTCCAGCTGCATGCACTCTGCAGCACGGAAGGTTTAGGAAGCTGCTTCTGGCCAGCTTGTGTCCACGAGTGCAAGGGCTGCGCCTTCCTTTCGGAAGCAGCCAGAGCCTTCTCAGCTGCAGCTGCTTGTGAAGCAGCTCTTGGCTGGACATTTGAAATTGGCTCCCCTGAGTACATGAGCCCGTGCCCAGCTGCTTGCTTCTTCGCCTTCTGTGCTCTGGAGAGAAGTGAAGCCCAGGCATGGCTTGGAGCTTTGCTGCTCTTCAGCGTGAACACTGCACGCAGCCACAGTGTGCTGTGCAGGGATTTTCCTCAGCTCAACGTACAACAAGCATTTTCTTGCTGTTTCACCGAGTCCAAGCTGTCCGTGGAGCTCTCGCTCAGCGAAAAGCGTTTGGAGAGAAACACTTGCTGCAGTAGCTTTTCGCTGGGCAAGGCTTTCAACACAGCACCCCAATTCGGGCAAGGAGCAGGAGAAAGGAAGAGCATCTTTTCGTCCTGCCACGTTCTTCTGGGCGACACGCCTATCCGCCTCTTGGCTCCCTGCAAGGCTGTAAGCACGGCAGCGGTACTTGGAAGTGAGAAGGCAGGTGCAGAGAGCACCGCGATCTGCCGGCGCTGTGCAGGCTGTAAAGGAAAGAGGGCTACCACTAGGATGTGCTGCAAATACAGGTTTCCAGGCGTCGACGGTAAGCTCCGGCTAAGCTCGTTGAGCTACAACTGTTCTCTGGGCGAGACTTAGCTGAGAAGCTTTCCCTTCAGATTCACGCTACAGGGCAGAGCGAATGTGCTGCTCCCTAGCGCTGAGAGAGAAAGTGCAGAGCCCAGGCGTGTTTGGGCAGAGGCAGCAGGCTGGAGCATTTCTCTGCCGGCACCGTGCTCTCTGGGCGACAAGTAGACACCGCTTCCACTCCGGCACAATGAAGGCGCAGAGCACGGAGCTGCTATGCGCACGGCACAGGCTGCAAGAGGAAGCGTGGCTGCCTCTCGCTTGTGTGCGGATTCACGTTAGCACTTGCAAACAGAAAGTTCCACCTGCGGCTACTTGTGCTGCTACCTAGTTCTCTTCCAGCTTTCCCTGGAAAGCATTGTGCCCAGCTTTATGCTCGGAGATGCAGAGCTGACAGTGGTAGATGCAGCGGAGACTGGAAATACAGAGTGCAGCCGAGAGTTGCTGCTGCTTTGACGTGAGGCAAGGGGAGAGTGCAGCCCAGCAGAGGCTTTGACTGCTGGAGCCTTTTTCTTTGGCAGCAGCTGCAAGGGAGCTCTCTGGCAAGGGAGCTGCGAGAGTGGAGAAGGGGACGGTCGGTCTATGGGAGAAGGAAGCTGCCGAGGCGCAGTGTGTTGTGCTCAGTTTCAAGGCTGCCTGGAGGAGGGGGGTGCTTGAAGAACGCCTTCTTTCTGGACGCCTCCTTCTGCCTGTGCTCCAGCTGCATGCACTCTGCAGCACGGAAGGTTTAGGAAGCTGCTTCTGGCCAGCTTGTGTCCACGAGTGCAAGGGCTGCGCCTTCCTTTCGGAAGCAGCCAGAGCCTTCTCAGCTGCAGCTGCTTGTGAAGCAGCTCTTGGCTGGACATTTGAAATTGGCTCCCCTGAGTACATGAGCCCGTGCCCAGCTGCTTGCTTCTTCGCCTTCTGTGCTCTGGAGAGAAGTGAAGCCCAGGCATGGCTTGGAGCTTTGCTGCTCTTCAGCGTGAACACTGCACGCAGCCACAGTGTGCTGTGCAGGGATTTTCCTCAGCTCAACGTACAACAAGCATTTTCTTGCTGTTTCACCGAGTCCAAGCTGTCCGTGGAGCTCTCGCTCAGCGAAAAGCGTTTGGAGAGAAACACTTGCTGCAGTAGCTTTTCGCTGGGCAAGGCTTTCAACACAGCACCCCAATTCGGGCAAGGAGCAGGAGAAAGGAAGAGCATCTTTTCGTCCTGCCACGTTCTTCTGGGCGACACGCCTATCCGCCTCTTGGCTCCCTGCAAGGCTGTAAGCACGGCAGCGGTACTTGGAAGTGAGAAGGCAGGTGCAGAGAGCACCGCGATCTGCCGGCGCTGTGCAGGCTGTAAAGGAAAGAGGGCTACCACTAGGATGTGCTGCAAATACAGGTTTCCAGGCGTCGACGGTAAGCTCCGGCTAAGCTCGTTGAGCTACAACTGTTCTCTGGGCGAGACTTAGCTGAGAAGCTTTCCCTTCAGATTCACGCTACAGGGCAGAGCGAATGTGCTGCTCCCTAGCGCTGAGAGAGAAAGTGCAGAGCCCAGGCGTGTTTGGGTAGAGGCAGCAGGCTGGAGCATTTCTCTGGCGGCACCGTGCTCTCTGGGCGACAAGTAGACACCGCTTCCACTCCGGCACAATGAAGGCGCAGAGCACGGAGCTGCTATGCGCACGGCACAGGCTGCAAGAGGAAGCGTGGCTGCCTCTCGCTTGTGTGCGGATTCACGTTAGCACTTGCAAACAGAAAGTTCCACCTGCGGCTACTTGTGCTGCTACCTAGTTCTCTTCCAGCTTTCCCTGGAAAGCATTGTGCCCAGCTTTATGCTTGGAGATGCAGAGCTGACAGTGGTAGATGCAGCGGAGACTGGAAATACAGAGTGCAGCCGAGAGTTGCTGCTGCTTTGACGTGAGGCAAGGGGAGAGTGCAGCCCAGCAGAGGCTTTGACTGCTGGAGCCTTTTTCTTTGGCAGCAGCTGCAAGGGAGCTCTCTGGCAAGGGAGCTGCGAGAGTGGAGAAGGGGACGGTCGGTCTATGGGAGAAGGAAGCTGCCGAGGCGCAGTGTGTTGTGCTCAGTTTCAAGGCTGCCTGGAGGAGGGGGGTGCTTGAAGAACGCCTTCTTTCTGGACGCCTCCTTCTGCCTGTGCTCCAGCTGCATGCACTCTGCAGCACGGAAGGTTTAGGAAGCTGCTTCTGGCCAGCTTGTGTCCACGAGTGCAAGGGCTGCGCCTTCCTTTCGGAAGCAGCCAGAGCCTTCTCAGCTGCAGCTGCTTGTGAAGCAGCTCTTGGCTGGACATTTGAAATTGGCTCCCCTCAGTGCATGAGCCCGTGCCCAGCTGCTTGCTTCTTCGCCTTCTGTGCTCTGGAGAGAAGTGAAGCCCAGGCATGGCTTGGAGCTTTGCTGCTCTTCAGCGTGAACACTGCACGCAGCCACAGTGTGCTGTGCAGGGATTTTCCTCAGCTCAACGTACAACAAGCATTTTCTTGCTGTTTCACCGAGTCCAAGCTGTCAGTGGAGCTCTCGCTCAGCGAAAAGCGTTTGGAGAGAAACACTTGCTGCAGTAGCTTTTCGCTGGGCAAGGCTTTCAACACAGCACCCCAATTCGGGCAAGGAGCAGGAGAAAGGAAGAGCATCTTTTCGTCCTGCCACGTTCTTCTGGGCGACACGCCTATCCGCCTCTTGGCTCCCTGCAAGGCTGTAAGCACGGCAGCGGTACTTGGAAGTGAGAAGGCAGGTGCAGAGAGCACCGCGATCTGCCGGCGCTGTGCAGGCTGTAAAGGAAAGAGGGCTACCACTAGGATGTGCTGCAAATACAGGTTTCCAGGCGTCGACGGTAAGCTCCGGCTAAGCTCGTTGAGCTACAACTGTTCTCTGGGCGAGACTTAGCTGAGAAGCTTTCCCTTCAGATTCACGCTACAGGGCAGAGCGAATGTGCTGCTCCCTAGCGCTGAGAGAGAAAGTGCAGAGCCCAGGCGTGTTTGGGCAGAGGCAGCAGGCTGGAGCATTTCTCTGCCGGCACCGTGCTCTCTGGGCGACAAGTAGACACCGCTTCCACTCCGGCACAATGAAGGCGCAGAGCACGGAGCTGCTATGCGCACGGCACAGGCTGCAAGAGGAAGCGTGGCTGCCTCTCGCTTGTGTGCGGATTCACGTTAGCACTTGCAAACAGAAAGTTCCACCTGCGGCTACTTGTGCTGCTACCTAGTTCTCTTCCAGCTTTCCCTGGAAAGCATTGTGCCCAGCTTTATGCTCGGAGATGCAGAGCTGACAGTGGTAGATGCAGCGGAGACTGGAAGTACAGAGTGCAGCCGAGAGTTGCTGCTGCTTTGACGTGAGGCAAGGGGAGAGTGCAGCCCAGCAGAGGCTTTGACTGCTGGAGCCTTTTTCTTTGGCAGCAGCTGCAAGGGAGCTCTCTGGCAAGGGAGCTGCGAGAGTGGAGAAGGGGACGGTCGGTCTATGGGAGAAGGAAGCTGCCGAGGCGCAGTGTGTTGTGCTCAGTTTCAAGGCTGCCTGGAGGAGGGGGGTGCTTGAAGAACGCCTTCTTTCTGGACGCCTCCTTCTGCCTGTGCTCCAGCTGCATGCACTCTGCAGCACGGAAGGTTTAGGAAGCTGCTTCTGGCCAGCTTGTGTCCACGAGTGCAAGGGCTGCGCCTTCCTTTCGGAAGCAGCCAGAGCCTTCTCAGCTGCAGCTGCTTGTGAAGCAGCTCTTGGCTGGACATTTGAAATTGGCTCCCCTGAGTACATGAGCCCGTGCCCAGCTGCTTGCTTCTTCGCCTTCTGTGCTCTGGAGAGAAGTGAAGCCCAGGCATGGCTTGGAGCTTTGCTGCTCTTCAGCGTGAACACTGCACGCAGCCACAGTGTGCTGTGCAGGGATTTTCCTCAGCTCAACGTACAACAAGCATTTTCTTGCTGTTTCACCGAGTCCAAGCTGTCCGTGGAGCTCTCGCTCAGCGAAAAGCGTTTGGAGAGAAACACTTGCTGCAGTAGCTTTTCGCTGGGCAAGGCTTTCAACACAGCACCCCAATTCGGGCAAGGAGCAGGAGAAAGGAAGAGCATCTTTTCGTCCTGCCACGTTCTTCTGGGCGACACGCCTATCCGCCTCTTGGCTCCCTGCAAGGCTGTAAGCACGGCAGCGGTACTTGGAAGTGAGAAGGCAGGTGCAGAGAGCACCGCGATCTGCCGGCGCTGTGCAGGCTGTAAAGGAAAGAGGGCTACCACTAGGATGTGCTGCAAATACAGGTTTCCAGGCGTCGACGGTAAGCTCCGGCTAAGCTCGTTGAGCTACAACTGTTCTCTGGGCGAGACTTAGCTGAGAAGCTTTCCCTTCAGATTCACGCTACAGGGCAGAGCGAATGTGCTGCTCCCTAGCGCTGAGAGAGAAAGTGCAGAGCCCAGGCGTGTTTGGGCAGAGGCAGCAGGCTGGAGCATTTCTCTGCCGGCACCGTGCTCTCTGGGCGACAAGTAGACACCGCTTCCACTCCGGCACAATGAAGGCGCAGAGCACGGAGCTGCTATGCGCACGGCACAGGCTGCAAGAGGAAGCGTGGCTGCCTCTCGCTTGTGTGCGGATTCACGTTAGCACTTGCAAACAGAAAGTTCCACCTGCGGCTACTTGTGCTGCTACCTAGTTCTCTTCCAGCTTTCCCTGGAAAGCATTGTGCCCAGCTTTATGCTCGGAGATGCAGAGCTGACAGTGGTAGATGCAGCGGAGACTGGAAATACAGAGTGCAGCCGAGAGTTGCTGCTGCTTTGACGTGAGGCAAGGGGAGAGTGCAGCCCAGCAGAGGCTTTGACTGCTGGAGCCTTTTTCTTTGGCAGCAGCTGCAAGGGAGCTCTCTGGCAAGGGAGCTGCGAGAGTGGAGAAGGGGACGGTCGGTCTATGGGAGAAGGAAGCTGCCGAGGCGCAGTGTGTTGTGCTCAGTTTCAAGGCTGCCTGGAGGAGGGGGGTGCTTGAAGAACGCCTTCTTTCTGGACGCCTCCTTCTGCCTGTGCTCCAGCTGCATGCACTCTGCAGCACGGAAGGTTTAGGAAGCTGCTTCTGGCCAGCTTGTGTCCACGAGTGCAAGGGCTGCGCCTTCCTTTCGGAAGCAGCCAGAGCCTTCTCAGCTGCAGCTGCTTGTGAAGCAGCTCTTGGCTGGACATTTGAAATTGGCTCCCCTGAGTACATGAGCCCGTGCCCAGCTGCTTGCTTCTTCGCCTTCTGTGCTCTGGAGAGAAGTGAAGCCCAGGCATGGCTTGGAGCTTTGCTGCTCTTCAGCGTGAACACTGCACGCAGCCACAGTGTGCTGTGCAGGGATTTTCCTCAGCTCAACGTACAACAAGCATTTTCTTGCTGTTTCACCGAGTCCAAGCTGTCCGTGGAGCTCTCGCTCAGCGAAAAGCGTTTGGAGAGAAACACTTGCTGCAGTAGCTTTTCGCTGGGCAAGGCTTTCAACACAGCACCCCAATTCGGGCAAGGAGCAGGAGAAAGGAAGAGCATCTTTTCGTCCTGCCACGTTCTTCTGGGCGACACGCCTATCCGCCTCTTGGCTCCCTGCAAGGCTGTAAGCACGGCAGCGGTACTTGGAAGTGAGAAGGCAGGTGCAGAGAGCACCGCGATCTGCCGGCGCTGTGCAGGCTGTAAAGGAAAGAGGGCTACCACTAGGATGTGCTGCAAATACAGGTTTCCAGGCGTCGACGGTAAGCTCCGGCTAAGCTCGTTGAGCTACAACTGTTCTCTGGGCGAGACTTAGCTGAGAAGCTTTCCCTTCAGATTCACGCTACAGGGCAGAGCGAATGTGCTGCTCCCTAGCGCTGAGAGAGAAAGTGCAGAGCCCAGGCGTGTTTGGGCAGAGGCAGCAGGCTGGAGCATTTCTCTGCCGGCACCGTGCTCTCTGGGCGACAAGTAGACACCGCTTCCACTCCGGCACAATGAAGGCGCAGAGCACGGAGCTGCTATGCGCACGGCACAGGCTGCAAGAGGAAGCGTGGCTGCCTCTCGCTTGTGTGCGGATTCACGTTAGCACTTGCAAACAGAAAGTTCCACCTGCGGCTACTTGTGCTGCTACCTAGTTCTCTTCCAGCTTTCCCTGGAAAGCATTGTGCCCAGCTTTATGCTCGGAGATGCAGAGCTGACAGTGGTAGATGCAGCGGAGACTGGAAATACAGAGTGCAGCCGAGAGTTGCTGCTGCTTTGACGTGAGGCAAGGGGAGAGTGCAGCCCAGCAGAGGCTTTGACTGCTGGAGCCTTTTTCTTTGGCAGCAGCTGCAAGGGAGCTCTCTGGCAAGGGAGCTGCGAGAGTGGAGAAGGGGACGGTCGGTCTATGGGAGAAGGAAGCTGCCGAGGCGCAGTGTGTTGTGCTCAGTTTCAAGGCTGCCTGGAGGAGGGGGGTGCTTGAAGAACGCCTTCTTTCTGGACGCCTCCTTCTGCCTGTGCTCCAGCTGCATGCACTCTGCAGCACGGAAGGTTTAGGAAGCTGCTTCTGGCCAGCTTGTGTCCACGAGTGCAAGGGCTGCGCCTTCCTTTCGGAAGCAGCCAGAGCCTTCTCAGCTGCAGCTGCTTGTGAAGCAGCTCTTGGCTGGACATTTGAAATTGGCTCCCCTCAGTGCATGAGCCCGTGCCCAGCTGCTTGCTTCTTCGCCTTCTGTGCTCTGGAGAGAAGTGAAGCCCAGGCATGGCTTGGAGCTTTGCTGCTCTTCAGCGTGAACACTGCACGCAGCCACAGTGTGCTGTGCAGGGATTTTCCTCAGCTCAACGTACAACAAGCATTTTCTTGCTGTTTCACCGAGTCCAAGCTGTCCGTGGAGCTCTCGCTCAGCGAAAAGCGTTTGGAGAGAAACACTTGCTGCAGTAGCTTTTCGCTGGGCAAGGCTTTCAACACAGCACCCCAATTCGGGCAAGGAGCAGGAGAAAGGAAGAGCATCTTTTCGTCCTGCCACGTTCTTCTGGGCGACACGCCTATCCGCCTCTTGGCTCCCTGCAAGGCTGTAAGCACGGCAGCGGTACTTGGAAGTGAGAAGGCAGGTGCAGAGAGCACCGCGATCTGCCGGCGCTGTGCAGGCTGTAAAGGAAAGAGGGCTACCACTAGGATGTGCTGCAAATACAGGTTTCCAGGCGTCGACGGTAAGCTCCGGGTAAGCTCGTTGAGCTACAACTGTTCTCTGGGCGAGACTTAGCTGAGAAGCTTTCCCTTCAGATTCACGCTACAGGGCAGAGCGAATGTGCTGCTCCCTAGCGCTGAGAGAGAAAGTGCAGAGCCCAGGCGTGTTTGGGCAGAGGCAGCAGGCTGGAGCATTTCTCTGGCGGCACCGTGCTCTCTGGGCGACAAGTAGACACCGCTTCCACTCCGGCACAATGAAGGCGCAGAGCACGGAGCTGCTATGCGCACGGCACAGGCTGCAAGAGGAAGCGTGGCTGCCTCTCGCTTGTGTGCGGATTCACGTTAGCACTTGCAAACAGAAAGTTCCACCTGCGGCTACTTGTGCTGCTACCTAGTTCTCTTCCAGCTTTCCCTGGAAAGCATTGTGCCCAGCTTTATGCTCGGAGATGCAGAGCTGACAGTGGTAGATGCAGCGGAGACTGGAAATACAGAGTGCAGCCGAGAGTTGCTGCTGCTTTGACGTGAGGCAAGGGGAGAGTGCAGCCCAGCAGAGGCTTTGACTGCTGGAGCCTTTTTCTTTGGCAGCAGCTGCAAGGGAGCTCTCTGGCAAGGGAGCTGCGAGAGTGGAGAAGGGGACGGTCGGTCTATGGGAGAAGGAAGCTGCCGAGGCGCAGTGTGTTGTGCTCAGTTTCAAGGCTGCCTGGAGGAGGGGGGTGCTTGAAGAACGCCTTCTTTCTGGACGCCTCCTTCTGCCTGTGCTCCAGCTGCATGCACTCTGCAGCACGGAAGGTTTAGGAAGCTGCTTCTGGCCAGCTTGTGTCCACGAGTGCAAGGGCTGCGCCTTCCTTTCGGAAGCAGCCAGAGCCTTCTCAGCTGCAGCTGCTTGTGAAGCAGCTCTTGGCTGGACATTTGAAATTGGCTCCCCTGAGTACATGAGCCCGTGCCCAGCTGCTTGCTTCTTCGCCTTCTGTGCTCTGGAGAGAAGTGAAGCCCAGGCATGGCTTGGAGCTTTGCTGCTCTTCAGCGTGAACACTGCACGCAGCCACAGTGTGCTGTGCAGGGATTTTCCTCAGCTCAACGTACAACAAGCATTTTCTTGCTGTTTCACCGAGTCCAAGCTGTCCGTGGAGCTCTCGCTCAGCGAAAAGCGTTTGGAGAGAAACACTTGCTGCAGTAGCTTTTCGCTGGGCAAGGCTTTCAACACAGCACCCCAATTCGGGCAAGGAGCAGGAGAAAGGAAGAGCATCTTTTCGTCCTGCCACGTTCTTCTGGGCGACACGCCTATCCGCCTCTTGGCTCCCTGCAAGGCTGTAAGCACGGCAGCGGTACTTGGAAGTGAGAAGGCAGGTGCAGAGAGCACCGCGATCTGCCGGCGCTGTGCAGGCTGTAAAGGAAAGAGGGCTACCACTAGGATGTGCTGCAAATACAGGTTTCCAGGCGTCGACGGTAAGCTCCGGCTAAGCTCGTTGAGCTACAACTGGGCGAGACTTAGCTGAGAAGCTTTCCCTTCAGATTCACGCTACAGGGCAGAGCGAATGTGCTGCTCCCTAGCGCTGAGAGAGAAAGTGCAGAGCCCAGGCGTGTTTGGGCAGAGGCAGCAGGCTGGAGCATTTCTCTGGCGGCACCGTGCTCTCTGGGCGACAAGTAGACACCGCTTCCACTCCGGCACAATGAAGGCGCAGAGCACGGAGCTGCTATGCGCACGGCACAGGCTGCAAGAGGAAGCGTGGCTGCCTCTCGCTTGTGTGCGGATTCACGTTAGCACTTGCAAACAGAAAGTTCCACCTGCGGCTACTTGTGCTGCTACCTAGTTCTCTTCCAGCTTTCCCTGGAAAGCATTGTGCCCAGCTTTATGCTCGGAGATGCAGAGCTGACAGTGGTAGATGCAGCGGAGACTGGAAGTACAGAGTGCAGCCGAGAGTTGCTGCTGCTTTGACGTGAGGCAAGGGGAGAGTGCAGCCCAGCAGAGGCTTTGACTGCTGGAGCCTTTTTCTTTGGCAGCAGCTGCAAGGGAGCTCTCTGGCAAGGGAGCTGCGAGAGTGGAGAAGGGGACGGTCGGTCTATGGGAGAAGGAAGCTGCCGAGGCGCAGTGTGTTGTGCTCAGTTTCAAGGCTGCCTGGAGGAGGGGGGTGCTTGAAGAACGCCTTCTTTCTGGACGCCTCCTTCTGCCTGTGCTCCAGCTGCATGCACTCTGCAGCACGGAAGGTTTAGGAAGCTGCTTCTGGCCAGCTTGTGTCCACGAGTGCAAGGGCTGCGCCTTCCTTTCGGAAGCAGCCAGAGCCTTCTCAGCTGCAGCTGCTTGTGAAGCAGCTCTTGGCTGGACATTTGAAATTGGCTCCCCTGAGTACATGAGCCCGTGCCCAGCTGCTTGCTTCTTCGCCTTCTGTGCTCTGGAGAGAAGTGAAGCCCAGGCATGGCTTGGAGCTTTGCTGCTCTTCAGCGTGAACACTGCACGCAGCCACAGTGTGCTGTGCAGGGATTTTCCTCAGCTCAACGTACAACAAGCATTTTCTTGCTGTTTCACCGAGTCCAAGCTGTCCGTGGAGCTCTCGCTCAGCGAAAAGCGTTTGGAGAGAAACACTTGCTGCAGTAGCTTTTCGCTGGGCAAGGCTTTCAACACAGCACCCCAATTCGGGCAAGGAGCAGGAGAAAGGAAGAGCATCTTTTCGTCCTGCCACGTTCTTCTGGGCGACACGCCTATCCGCCTCTTGGCTCCCTGCAAGGCTGTAAGCACGGCAGCGGTACTTGGAAGTGAGAAGGCAGGTGCAGAGAGCACCGCGATCTGCCGGCGCTGTGCAGGCTGTAAAGGAAAGAGGGCTACCACTAGGATGTGCTGCAAATACAGGTTTCCAGGCGTCGACGGTAAGCTCCGGCTAAGCTCGTTGAGCTACAACTGTTCTCTGGGCGAGACTTAGCTGAGAAGCTTTCCCTTCAGATTCACGCTACAGGGCAGAGCGAATGTGCTGCTCCCTAGCGCTGAGAGAGAAAGTGCAGAGCCCAGGCGTGTTTGGGCAGAGGCAGCAGGCTGGAGCATTTCTCTGGCGGCACCGTGCTCTCTGGGCGACAAGTAGACACCGCTTCCACTCCGGCACAATGAAGGCGCAGAGCACGGAGCTGCTATGCGCACGGCACAGGCTGCAAGAGGAAGCGTGGCTGCCTCTCGCTTGTGTGCGGATTCACGTTAGCACTTGCAAACAGAAAGTTCCACCTGCGGCTACTTGTGCTGCTACCTAGTTCTCTTCCAGCTTTCCCTGGAAAGCATTGTGCCCAGCTTTATGCTCGGAGATGCAGAGCTGACAGTGGTAGATGCAGCGGAGACTGGAAATACAGAGTGCAGCCGAGAGTTGCTGCTGCTTTGACGTGAGGCAAGGGGAGAGTGCAGCCCAGCAGAGGCTTTGACTGCTGGAGCCTTTTTCTTTGGCAGCAGCTGCAAGGGAGCTCTCTGGCAAGGGAGCTGCGAGAGTGGAGAAGGGGACGGTCGGTCTATGGGAGAAGGAAGCTGCCGAGGCGCAGTGTGTTGTGCTCAGTTTCAAGGCTGCCTGGAGGAGGGGGGTGCTTGAAGAACGCCTTCTTTCTGGACGCCTCCTTCTGCCTGTGCTCCAGCTGCATGCACTCTGCAGCACGGAAGGTTTAGGAAGCTGCTTCTGGCCAGCTTGTGTCCACGAGTGCAAGGGCTGCGCCTTCCTTTCGGAAGCAGCCAGAGCCTTCTCAGCTGCAGCTGCTTGTGAAGCAGCTCTTGGCTGGACATTTGAAATTGGCTCCCCTGAGTACATGAGCCCGTGCCCAGCTGCTTGCTTCTTCGCCTTCTGTGCTCTGGAGAGAAGTGAAGCCCAGGCATGGCTTGGAGCTTTGCTGCTCTTCAGCGTGAACACTGCACGCAGCCACAGTGTGCTGTGCAGGGATTTTCCTCAGCTCAACGTACAACAAGCATTTTCTTGCTGTTTCACCGAGTCCAAGCTGTCCGTGGAGCTCTCGCTCAGCGAAAAGCGTTTGGAGAGAAACACTTGCTGCAGTAGCTTTTCGCTGGGCAAGGCTTTCAACACAGCACCCCAATTCGGGCAAGGAGCAGGAGAAAGGAAGAGCATCTTTTCGTCCTGCCACGTTCTTCTGGGCGACACGCCTATCCGCCTCTTGGCTCCCTGCAAGGCTGTAAGCACGGCAGCGGTACTTGGAAGTGAGAAGGCAGGTGCAGAGAGCACCGCGATCTGCCGGCGCTGTGCAGGCTGTAAAGGAAAGAGGGCTACCACTAGGATGTGCTGCAAATACAGGTTTCCAGGCGTCGACGGTAAGCTCCGGCTAAGCTCGTTGAGCTACAACTGTTCTCTGGGCGAGACTTAGCTGAGAAGCTTTCCCTTCAGATTCACGCTACAGGGCAGAGCGAATGTGCTGCTCCCTAGCGCTGAGAGAGAAAGTGCAGAGCCCAGGCGTGTTTGGGTAGAGGCAGCAGGCTGGAGCATTTCTCTGGCGGCACCGTGCTCTCTGGGCGACAAGTAGACACCGCTTCCACTCCGGCACAATGAAGGCGCAGAGCACGGAGCTGCTATGCGCACGGCACAGGCTGCAAGAGGAAGCGTGGCTGCCTCTCGCTTGTGTGCGGATTCACGTTAGCACTTGCAAACAGAAAGTTCCACCTGCGGCTACTTGTGCTGCTACCTAGTTCTCTTCCAGCTTTCCCTGGAAAGCATTGTGCCCAGCTTTATGCTTGGAGATGCAGAGCTGACAGTGGTAGATGCAGCGGAGACTGGAAATACAGAGTGCAGCCGAGAGTTGCTGCTGCTTTGACGTGAGGCAAGGGGAGAGTGCAGCCCAGCAGAGGCTTTGACTGCTGGAGCCTTTTTCTTTGGCAGCAGCTGCAAGGGAGCTCTCTGGCAAGGGAGCTGCGAGAGTGGAGAAGGGGACGGTCGGTCTATGGGAGAAGGAAGCTGCCGAGGCGCAGTGTGTTGTGCTCAGTTTCAAGGCTGCCTGGAGGAGGGGGGTGCTTGAAGAACGCCTTCTTTCTGGACGCCTCCTTCTGCCTGTGCTCCAGCTGCATGCACTCTGCAGCACGGAAGGTTTAGGAAGCTGCTTCTGGCCAGCTTGTGTCCACGAGTGCAAGGGCTGCGCCTTCCTTTCGGAAGCAGCCAGAGCCTTCTCAGCTGCAGCTGCTTGTGAAGCAGCTCTTGGCTGGACATTTGAAATTGGCTCCCCTCAGTGCATGAGCCCGTGCCCAGCTGCTTGCTTCTTCGCCTTCTGTGCTCTGGAGAGAAGTGAAGCCCAGGCATGGCTTGGAGCTTTGCTGCTCTTCAGCGTGAACACTGCACGCAGCCACAGTGTGCTGTGCAGGGATTTTCCTCAGCTCAACGTACAACAAGCATTTTCTTGCTGTTTCACCGAGTCCAAGCTGTCCGTGGAGCTCTCGCTCAGCGAAAAGCGTTTGGAGAGAAACACTTGCTGCAGTAGCTTTTCGCTGGGCAAGGCTTTCAACACAGCACCCCAATTCGGGCAAGGAGCAGGAGAAAGGAAGAGCATCTTTTCGTCCTGCCACGTTCTTCTGGGCGACACGCCTATCCGCCTCTTGGCTCCCTGCAAGGCTGTAAGCACGGCAGCGGTACTTGGAAGTGAGAAGGCAGGTGCAGAGAGCACCGCGATCTGCCGGCGCTGTGCAGGCTGTAAAGGAAAGAGGGCTACCACTAGGATGTGCTGCAAATACAGGTTTCCAGGCGTCGACGGTAAGCTCCGGCTAAGCTCGTTGAGCTACAACTGTTCTCTGGGCGAGACTTAGCTGAGAAGCTTTCCCTTCAGATTCACGCTACAGGGCAGAGCGAATGTGCTGCTCCCTAGCGCTGAGAGAGAAAGTGCAGAGCCCAGGCGTGTTTGGGCAGAGGCAGCAGGCTGGAGCATTTCTCTGCCGGCACCGTGCTCTCTGGGCGACAAGTAGACACCGCTTCCACTCCGGCACAATGAAGGCGCAGAGCACGGAGCTGCTATGCGCACGGCACAGGCTGCAAGAGGAAGCGTGGCTGCCTCTCGCTTGTGTGCGGATTCACGTTAGCACTTGCAAACAGAAAGTTCCACCTGCGGCTACTTGTGCTGCTACCTAGTTCTCTTCCAGCTTTCCCTGGAAAGCATTGTGCCCAGCTTTATGCTCGGAGATGCAGAGCTGACAGTGGTAGATGCAGCGGAGACTGGAAGTACAGAGTGCAGCCGAGAGTTGCTGCTGCTTTGACGTGAGGCAAGGGGAGAGTGCAGCCCAGCAGAGGCTTTGACTGCTGGAGCCTTTTTCTTTGGCAGCAGCTGCAAGGGAGCTCTCTGGCAAGGGAGCTGCGAGAGTGGAGAAGGGGACGGTCGGTCTATGGGAGAAGGAAGCTGCCGAGGCGCAGTGTGTTGTGCTCAGTTTCAAGGCTGCCTGGAGGAGGGGGGTGCTTGAAGAACGCCTTCTTTCTGGACGCCTCCTTCTGCCTGTGCTCCAGCTGCATGCACTCTGCAGCACGGAAGGTTTAGGAAGCTGCTTCTGGCCAGCTTGTGTCCACGAGTGCAAGGGCTGCGCCTTCCTTTCGGAAGCAGCCAGAGCCTTCTCAGCTGCAGCTGCTTGTGAAGCAGCTCTTGGCTGGACATTTGAAATTGGCTCCCCTGAGTACATGAGCCCGTGCCCAGCTGCTTGCTTCTTCGCCTTCTGTGCTCTGGAGAGAAGTGAAGCCCAGGCATGGCTTGGAGCTTTGCTGCTCTTCAGCGTGAACACTGCACGCAGCCACAGTGTGCTGTGCAGGGATTTTCCTCAGCTCAACGTACAACAAGCATTTTCTTGCTGTTTCACCGAGTCCAAGCTGTCCGTGGAGCTCTCGCTCAGCGAAAAGCGTTTGGAGAGAAACACTTGCTGCAGTAGCTTTTCGCTGGGCAAGGCTTTCAACACAGCACCCCAATTCGGGCAAGGAGCAGGAGAAAGGAAGAGCATCTTTTCGTCCTGCCACGTTCTTCTGGGCGACACGCCTATCCGCCTCTTGGCTCCCTGCAAGGCTGTAAGCACGGCAGCGGTACTTGGAAGTGAGAAGGCAGGTGCAGAGAGCACCGCGATCTGCCGGCGCTGTGCAGGCTGTAAAGGAAAGAG
This sequence comes from Coloeus monedula, assembly GCF_965178545.1. Lineage (NCBI taxonomy): Eukaryota > Metazoa > Chordata > Aves > Passeriformes > Corvidae > Coloeus > Coloeus monedula. Next base: position 30,567 of record NW_028120389.1, read on the forward strand.
GGCTACCACTAGGATGTGCTGCAAATACAGGTTTCCAGGCGTCGACGGTAAGCTCCGGCTAAGCTCGTTGAGCTACAACTGTTCTCTGGGCGAGACTTAGCTGAGAAGCTTTCCCTTCAGATTCACGCTACAGGGCAGAGCGAATGTGCTGCTCCCTAGCGCTGAGAGAGAAAGTGCAGAGCCCAGGCGTGTTTGGGCAGAGGCAGCAGGCTGGAGCATTTCTCTGCCGGCACCGTGCTCTCTGGGCGACAAGTAGACACCGCTTCCACTCCGGCACAATGAAGGCGCAGAGCACGGAGCTGCTATGCGCACGGCACAGGCTGCAAGAGGAAGCGTGGCTGCCTCTCGCTTGTGTGCGGATTCACGTTAGCACTTGCAAACAGAAAGTTCCACCTGCGGCTACTTGTGCTGCTACCTAGTTCTCTTCCAGCTTTCCCTGGAAAGCATTGTGCCCAGCTTTATGCTCGGAGATGCAGAGCTGACAGTGGTAGATGCAGCGGAGACTGGAAATACAGAGTGCAGCCGAGAGTTGCTGCTGCTTTGACGTGAGGCAAGGGGAGAGTGCAGCCCAGCAGAGGCTTTGACTGCTGGAGCCTTTTTCTTTGGCAGCAGCTGCAAGGGAGCTCTCTGGCAAGGGAGCTGCGAGAGTGGAGAAGGGGACGGTCGGTCTATGGGAGAAGGAAGCTGCCGAGGCGCAGTGTGTTGTGCTCAGTTTCAAGGCTGCCTGGAGGAGGGGGGTGCTTGAAGAACGCCTTCTTTCTGGACGCCTCCTTCTGCCTGTGCTCCAGCTGCATGCACTCTGCAGCACGGAAGGTTTAGGAAGCTGCTTCTGGCCAGCTTGTGTCCACGAGTGCAAGGGCTGCGCCTTCCTTTCGGAAGCAGCCAGAGCCTTCTCAGCTGCAGCTGCTTGTGAAGCAGCTCTTGGCTGGACATTTGAAATTGGCTCCCCTGAGTACATGAGCCCGTGCCCAGCTGCTTGCTTCTTCGCCTTCTGTGCTCTGGAGAGAAGTGAAGCCCAGGCATGGCTTGGAGCTTTGCTGCTCTTCAGCGTGAACACTGCACGCAGCCACAGTGTGCTGTGCAGGGATTTTCCTCAGCTCAACGTACAACAAGCATTTTCTTGCTGTTTCACCGAGTCCAAGCTGTCCGTGGAGCTCTCGCTCAGCGAAAAGCGTTTGGAGAGAAACACTTGCTGCAGTAGCTTTTCGCTGGGCAAGGCTTTCAACACAGCACCCCAATTCGGGCAAGGAGCAGGAGAAAGGAAGAGCATCTTTTCGTCCTGCCACGTTCTTCTGGGCGACACGCCTATCCGCCTCTTGGCTCCCTGCAAGGCTGTAAGCACGGCAGCGGTACTTGGAAGTGAGAAGGCAGGTGCAGAGAGCACCGCGATCTGCCGGCGCTGTGCAGGCTGTAAAGGAAAGAGGGCTACCACTAGGATGTGCTGCAAATACAGGTTTCCAGGCGTCGACGGTAAGCTCCGGCTAAGCTCGTTGAGCTACAACTGTTCTCTGGGCGAGACTTAGCTGAGAAGCTTTCCCTTCAGATTCACGCTACAGGGCAGAGCGAATGTGCTGCTCCCTAGCGCTGAGAGAGAAAGTGCAGAGCCCAGGCGTGTTTGGGCAGAGGCAGCAGGCTGGAGCATTTCTCTGCCGGCACCGTGCTCTCTGGGCGACAAGTAGACACCGCTTCCACTCCGGCACAATGAAGGCGCAGAGCACGGAGCTGCTATGCGCACGGCACAGGCTGCAAGAGGAAGCGTGGCTGCCTCTCGCTTGTGTGCGGATTCACGTTAGCACTTGCAAACAGAAAGTTCCACCTGCGGCTACTTGTGCTGCTACCTAGTTCTCTTCCAGCTTTCCCTGGAAAGCATTGTGCCCAGCTTTATGCTCGGAGATGCAGAGCTGACAGTGGTAGATGCAGCGGAGACTGGAAATACAGAGTGCAGCCGAGAGTTGCTGCTGCTTTGACGTGAGGCAAGGGGAGAGTGCAGCCCAGCAGAGGCTTTGACTGCTGGAGCCTTTTTCTTTGGCAGCAGCTGCAAGGGAGCTCTCTGGCAAGGGAGCTGCGAGAGTGGAGAAGGGGACGGTCGGTCTATGGGAGAAGGAAGCTGCCGAGGCGCAGTGTGTTGTGCTCAGTTTCAAGGCTGCCTGGAGGAGGGGGGTGCTTGAAGAACGCCTTCTTTCTGGACGCCTCCTTCTGCCTGTGCTCCAGCTGCATGCACTCTGCAGCACGGAAGGTTTAGGAAGCTGCTTCTGGCCAGCTTGTGTCCACGAGTGCAAGGGCTGCGCCTTCCTTTCGGAAGCAGCCAGAGCCTTCTCAGCTGCAGCTGCTTGTGAAGCAGCTCTTGGCTGGACATTTGAAATTGGCTCCCCTCAGTGCATGAGCCCGTGCCCAGCTGCTTGCTTCTTCGCCTTCTGTGCTCTGGAGAGAAGTGAAGCCCAGGCATGGCTTGGATCTTTGCTGCTCTTCAGCGTGAACACTGCACGCAGCCACAGTGTGCTGTGCAGGGATTTTCCTCAGCTCAACGTACAACAAGCATTTTCTTGCTGTTTCACCGAGTCCAAGCTGTCCGTGGAGCTCTCGCTCAGCGAAAAGCGTTTGGAGAGAAACACTTGCTGCAGTAGCTTTTCGCTGGGCAAGGCTTTCAACACAGCACCCCAATTCGGGCAAGGAGCAGGAGAAAGGAAGAGCATCTTTTCGTCCTGCCACGTTCTTCTGGGCGACACGCCTATCCGCCTCTTGGCTCCCTGCAAGGCTGTAAGCACGGCAGCGGTACTTGGAAGTGAGAAGGCAGGTGCAGAGAGCACCGCGATCTGCCGGCGCTGTGCAGGCTGTAAAGGAAAGAGGGCTACCACTAGGATGTGCTGCAAATACAGGTTTCCAGGCATCGACGGTAAGCTCCGGCTAAGCTCGTTGAGCTACAACTGTTCTCTGGGCGAGACTTAGCTGAGAAGCTTTCCCTTCAGATTCACGCTACAGGGCAGAGCGAATGTGCTGCTCCCTAGCGCTGAGAGAGAAAGTGCAGAGCCCAGGCGTGTTTGGGTAGAGGCAGCAGGCTGGAGCATTTCTCTGCCGGCACCGTGCTCTCTGGGCGACAAGTAGACACCGCTTCCACTCCGGCACAATGAAGGCGCAGAGCACGGAGCTGCTATGCGCACGGCACAGGCTGCAAGAGGAAGCGTGGCTGCCTCTCGCTTGTGTGCGGATTCACGTTAGCACTTGCAAACAGAAAGTTCCACCTGCGGCTACTTGTGCTGCTACCTAGTTCTCTTCCAGCTTTCCCTGGAAAGCATTGTGCCCAGCTTTATGCTCGGAGATGCAGAGCTGACAGTGGTAGATGCAGCGGAGACTGGAAGTACAGAGTGCAGCCGAGAGTTGCTGCTGCTTTGACGTGAGGCAAGGGGAGAGTGCAGCCCAGCAGAGGCTTTGACTGCTGGAGCCTTTTTCTTTGGCAGCAGCTGCAAGGGAGCTCTCTGGCAAGGGAGCTGCGAGAGTGGAGAAGGGGACGGTCGGTCTATGGGAGAAGGAAGCTGCCGAGGCGCAGTGTGTTGTGCTCAGTTTCAAGGCTGCCTGGAGGAGGGGGGTGCTTGAAGAACGCCTTCTTTCTGGACGCCTCCTTCTGCCTGTGCTCCAGCTGCATGCACTCTGCAGCACGGAAGGTTTAGGAAGCTGCTTCTGGCCAGCTTGTGTCCACGAGTGCAAGGGCTGCGCCTTCCTTTCGGAAGCAGCCAGAGCCTTCTCAGCTGCAGCTGCTTGTGAAGCAGCTCTTGGCTGGACATTTGAAATTGGCTCCCCTCAGTGCATGAGCCCGTGCCCAGCTGCTTGCTTCTTCGCCTTCTGTGCTCTGGAGAGAAGTGAAGCCCAGGCATGGCTTGGAGCTTTGCTGCTCTTCAGCGTGAACACTGCACGCAGCCACAGTGTGCTGTGCAGGGATTTTCCTCAGCTCAACGTACAACAAGCATTTTCTTGCTGTTTCACCGAGTCCAAGCTGTCCGTGGAGCTCTCGCTCAGCGAAAAGCGTTTGGAGAGAAACACTTGCTGCAGTAGCTTTTCGCTGGGCAAGGCTTTCAACACAGCACCCCAATTCGGGCAAGGAGCAGGAGAAAGGAAGAGCATCTTTTCGTCCTGCCACGTTCTTCTGGGCGACACGCCTATCCGCCTCTTGGCTCCCTGCAAGGCTGTAAGCACGGCAGCGGTACTTGGAAGTGAGAAGGCAGGTGCAGAGAGCACCGCGATCTGCCGGCGCTGTGCAGGCTGTAAAGGAAAGAGGGCTACCACTAGGATGTGCTGCAAATACAGGTTTCCAGGCGTCGACGGTAAGCTCCGGCTAAGCTCGTTGAGCTACAACTGGGCGAGACTTAGCTGAGAAGCTTTCCCTTCAGATTCACGCTACAGGGCAGAGCGAATGTGCTGCTCCCTAGCGCTGAGAGAGAAAGTGCAGAGCCCAGGCGTGTTTGGGCAGAGGCAGCAGGCTGGAGCATTTCTCTGGCGGCACCGTGCTCTCTGGGCGACAAGTAGACACCGCTTCCACTCCGGCACAATGAAGGCGCAGAGCACGGAGCTGCTATGCGCACGGCACAGGCTGCAAGAGGAAGCGTGGCTGCCTCTCGCTTGTGTGCGGATTCACGTTAGCACTTGCAAACAGAAAGTTCCACCTGCGGCTACTTGTGCTGCTACCTAGTTCTCTTCCAGCTTTCCCTGGAAAGCATTGTGCCCAGCTTTATGCTCGGAGATGCAGAGCTGACAGTGGTAGATGCAGCGGAGACTGGAAGTACAGAGTGCAGCCGAGAGTTGCTGCTGCTTTGACGTGAGGCAAGGGGAGAGTGCAGCCCAGCAGAGGCTTTGACTGCTGGAGCCTTTTTCTTTGGCAGCAGCTGCAAGGGAGCTCTCTGGCAAGGGAGCTGCGAGAGTGGAGAAGGGGACGGTCGGTCTATGGGAGAAGGAAGCTGCCGAGGCGCAGTGTGTTGTGCTCAGTTTCAAGGCTGCCTGGAGGAGGGGGGTGCTTGAAGAACGCCTTCTTTCTGGACGCCTCCTTCTGCCTGTGCTCCAGCTGCATGCACTCTGCAGCACGGAAGGTTTAGGAAGCTGCTTCTGGCCAGCTTGTGTCCACGAGTGCAAGGGCTGCGCCTTCCTTTCGGAAGCAGCCAGAGCCTTCTCAGCTGCAGCTGCTTGTGAAGCAGCTCTTGGCTGGACATTTGAAATTGGCTCCCCTGAGTACATGAGCCCGTGCCCAGCTGCTTGCTTCTTCGCCTTCTGTGCTCTGGAGAGAAGTGAAGCCCAGGCATGGCTTGGAGCTTTGCTGCTCTTCAGCGTGAACACTGCACGCAGCCACAGTGTGCTGTGCAGGGATTTTCCTCAGCTCAACGTACAACAAGCATTTTCTTGCTGTTTCACCGAGTCCAAGCTGTCCGTGGAGCTCTCGCTCAGCGAAAAGCGTTTGGAGAGAAACACTTGCTGCAGTAGCTTTTCGCTGGGCAAGGCTTTCAACACAGCACCCCAATTCGGGCAAGGAGCAGGAGAAAGGAAGAGCATCTTTTCGTCCTGCCACGTTCTTCTGGGCGACACGCCTATCCGCCTCTTGGCTCCCTGCAAGGCTGTAAGCACGGCAGCGGTACTTGGAAGTGAGAAGGCAGGTGCAGAGAGCACCGCGATCTGCCGGCGCTGTGCAGGCTGTAAAGGAAAGAGGGCTACCACTAGGATGTGCTGCAAATACAGGTTTCCAGGCGTCGACGGTAAGCTCCGGCTAAGCTCGTTGAGCTACAACTGTTCTCTGGGCGAGACTTAGCTGAGAAGCTTTCCCTTCAGATTCACGCTACAGGGCAGAGCGAATGTGCTGCTCCCTAGCGCTGAGAGAGAAAGTGCAGAGCCCAGGCGTGTTTGGGCAGAGGCAGCAGGCTGGAGCATTTCTCTGCCGGCACCGTGCTCTCTGGGCGACAAGTAGACACCGCTTCCACTCCGGCACAATGAAGGCGCAGAGCACGGAGCTGCTATGCGCACGGCACAGGCTGCAAGAGGAAGCGTGGCTGCCTCTCGCTTGTGTGCGGATTCACGTTAGCACTTGCAAACAGAAAGTTCCACCTGCGGCTACTTGTGCTGCTACCTAGTTCTCTTCCAGCTTTCCCTGGAAAGCATTGTGCCCAGCTTTATGCTCGGAGATGCAGAGCTGACAGTGGTAGATGCAGCGGAGACTGGAAATACAGAGTGCAGCCGAGAGTTGCTGCTGCTTTGACGTGAGGCAAGGGGAGAGTGCAGCCCAGCAGAGGCTTTGACTGCTGGAGCCTTTTTCTTTGGCAGCAGCTGCAAGGGAGCTCTCTGGCAAGGGAGCTGCGAGAGTGGAGAAGGGGACGGTCGGTCTATGGGAGAAGGAAGCTGCCGAGGCGCAGTGTGTTGTGCTCAGTTTCAAGGCTGCCTGGAGGAGGGGGGTGCTTGAAGAACGCCTTCTTTCTGGACGCCTCCTTCTGCCTGTGCTCCAGCTGCATGCACTCTGCAGCACGGAAGGTTTAGGAAGCTGCTTCTGGCCAGCTTGTGTCCACGAGTGCAAGGGCTGCGCCTTCCTTTCGGAAGCAGCCAGAGCCTTCTCAGCTGCAGCTGCTTGTGAAGCAGCTCTTGGCTGGACATTTGAAATTGGCTCCCCTGAGTACATGAGCCCGTGCCCAGCTGCTTGCTTCTTCGCCTTCTGTGCTCTGGAGAGAAGTGAAGCCCAGGCATGGCTTGGAGCTTTGCTGCTCTTCAGCGTGAACACTGCACGCAGCCACAGTGTGCTGTGCAGGGATTTTCCTCAGCTCAACGTACAACAAGCATTTTCTTGCTGTTTCACCGAGTCCAAGCTGTCCGTGGAGCTCTCGCTCAGCGAAAAGCGTTTGGAGAGAAACACTTGCTGCAGTAGCTTTTCGCTGGGCAAGGCTTTCAACACAGCACCCCAATTCGGGCAAGGAGCAGGAGAAAGGAAGAGCATCTTTTCGTCCTGCCACGTTCTTCTGGGCGACACGCCTATCCGCCTCTTGGCTCCCTGCAAGGCTGTAAGCACGGCAGCGGTACTTGGAAGTGAGAAGGCAGGTGCAGAGAGCACCGCGATCTGCCGGCGCTGTGCAGGCTGTAAAGGAAAGAGGGCTACCACTAGGATGTGCTGCAAATACAGGTTTCCAGGCGTCGACGGTAAGCTCCGGCTAAGCTCGTTGAGCTACAACTGTTCTCTGGGCGAGACTTAGCTGAGAAGCTTTCCCTTCAGATTCACGCTACAGGGCAGAGCGAATGTGCTGCTCCCTAGCGCTGAGAGAGAAAGTGCAGAGCCCAGGCGTGTTTGGGTAGAGGCAGCAGGCTGGAGCATTTCTCTGGCGGCACCGTGCTCTCTGGGCGACAAGTAGACACCGCTTCCACTCCGGCACAATGAAGGCGCAGAGCACGGAGCTGCTATGCGCACGGCACAGGCTGCAAGAGGAAGCGTGGCTGCCTCTCGCTTGTGTGCGGATTCACGTTAGCACTTGCAAACAGAAAGTTCCACCTGCGGCTACTTGTGCTGCTACCTAGTTCTCTTCCAGCTTTCCCTGGAAAGCATTGTGCCCAGCTTTATGCTTGGAGATGCAGAGCTGACAGTGGTAGATGCAGCGGAGACTGGAAATACAGAGTGCAGCCGAGAGTTGCTGCTGCTTTGACGTGAGGCAAGGGGAGAGTGCAGCCCAGCAGAGGCTTTGACTGCTGGAGCCTTTTTCTTTGGCAGCAGCTGCAAGGGAGCTCTCTGGCAAGGGAGCTGCGAGAGTGGAGAAGGGGACGGTCGGTCTATGGGAGAAGGAAGCTGCCGAGGCGCAGTGTGTTGTGCTCAGTTTCAAGGCTGCCTGGAGGAGGGGGGTGCTTGAAGAACGCCTTCTTTCTGGACGCCTCCTTCTGCCTGTGCTCCAGCTGCATGCACTCTGCAGCACGGAAGGTTTAGGAAGCTGCTTCTGGCCAGCTTGTGTCCACGAGTGCAAGGGCTGCGCCTTCCTTTCGGAAGCAGCCAGAGCCTTCTCAGCTGCAGCTGCTTGTGAAGCAGCTCTTGGCTGGACATTTGAAATTGGCTCCCCTCAGTGCATGAGCCCGTGCCCAGCTGCTTGCTTCTTCGCCTTCTGTGCTCTGGAGAGAAGTGAAGCCCAGGCATGGCTTGGAGCTTTGCTGCTCTTCAGCGTGAACACTGCACGCAGCCACAGTGTGCTGTGCAGGGATTTTCCTCAGCTCAACGTACAACAAGCATTTTCTTGCTGTTTCACCGAGTCCAAGCTGTCCGTGGAGCTCTCGCTCAGCGAAAAGCGTTTGGAGAGAAACACTTGCTGCAGTAGCTTTTCGCTGGGCAAGGCTTTCAACACAGCACCCCAATTCGGGCAAGGAGCAGGAGAAAGGAAGAGCATCTTTTCGTCCTGCCACGTTCTTCTGGGCGACACGCCTATCCGCCTCTTGGCTCCCTGCAAGGCTGTAAGCACGGCAGCGGTACTTGGAAGTGAGAAGGCAGGTGCAGAGAGCACCGCGATCTGCCGGCGCTGTGCAGGCTGTAAAGGAAAGAGGGCTACCACTAGGATGTGCTGCAAATACAGGTTTCCAGGCGTCGACGGTAAGCTCCGGCTAAGCTCGTTGAGCTACAACTGTTCTCTGGGCGAGACTTAGCTGAGAAGCTTTCCCTTCAGATTCACGCTACAGGGCAGAGCGAATGTGCTGCTCCCTAGCGCTGAGAGAGAAAGTGCAGAGCCCAGGCGTGTTTGGGCAGAGGCAGCAGGCTGGAGCATTTCTCTGGCGGCACCGTGCTCTCTGGGCGACAAGTAGACACCGCTTCCACTCCGGCACAATGAAGGCGCAGAGCACGGAGCTGCTATGCGCACGGCACAGGCTGCAAGAGGAAGCGTGGCTGCCTCTCGCTTGTGTGCGGATTCACGTTAGCACTTGCAAACAGAAAGTTCCACCTGCGGCTACTTGTGCTGCTACCTAGTTCTCTTCCAGCTTTCCCTGGAAAGCATTGTGCCCAGCTTTATGCTCGGAGATGCAGAGCTGACAGTGGTAGATGCAGCGGAGACTGGAAATACAGAGTGCAGCCGAGAGTTGCTGCTGCTTTGACGTGAGGCAAGGGGAGAGTGCAGCCCAGCAGAGGCTTTGACTGCTGGAGCCTTTTTCTTTGGCAGCAGCTGCAAGGGAGCTCTCTGGCAAGGGAGCTGCGAGAGTGGAGAAGGGGACGGTCGGTCTATGGGAGAAGGAAGCTGCCGAGGCGCAGTGTGTTGTGCTCAGTTTCAAGGCTGCCTGGAGGAGGGGGGTGCTTGAAGAACGCCTTCTTTCTGGACGCCTCCTTCTGCCTGTGCTCCAGCTGCATGCACTCTGCAGCACGGAAGGTTTAGGAAGCTGCTTCTGGCCAGCTTGTGTCCACGAGTGCAAGGGCTGCGCCTTCCTTTCGGAAGCAGCCAGAGCCTTCTCAGCTGCAGCTGCTTGTGAAGCAGCTCTTGGCTGGACATTTGAAATTGGCTCCCCTGAGTACATGAGCCCGTGCCCAGCTGCTTGCTTCTTCGCCTTCTGTGCTCTGGAGAGAAGTGAAGCCCAGGCATGGCTTGGAGCTTTGCTGCTCTTCAGCGTGAACACTGCACGCAGCCACAGTGTGCTGTGCAGGGATTTTCCTCAGCTCAACGTACAACAAGCATTTTCTTGCTGTTTCACCGAGTCCAAGCTGTCCGTGGAGCTCTCGCTCAGCGAAAAGCGTTTGGAGAGAAACACTTGCTGCAGTAGCTTTTCGCTGGGCAAGGCTTTCAACACAGCACCCCAATTCGGGCAAGGAGCAGGAGAAAGGAAGAGCATCTTTTCGTCCTGCCACGTTCTTCTGGGCGACACGCCTATCCGCCTCTTGGCTCCCTGCAAGGCTGTAAGCACGGCAGCGGTACTTGGAAGTGAGAAGGCAGGTGCAGAGAGCACCGCGATCTGCCGGCGCTGTGCAGGCTGTAAAGGAAAGAGGGCTACCACTAGGATGTGCTGCAAATACAGGTTTCCAGGCGTCGACGGTAAGCTCCGGCTAAGCTCGTTGAGCTACAACTGTTCTCTGGGCGAGACTTAGCTGAGAAGCTTTCCCTTCAGATTCACGCTACAGGGCAGAGCGAATGTGCTGCTCCCTAGCGCTGAGAGAGAAAGTGCAGAGCCCAGGCGTGTTTGGGTAGAGGCAGCAGGCTGGAGCATTTCTCTGGCGGCACCGTGCTCTCTGGGCGACAAGTAGACACCGCTTCCACTCCGGCACAATGAAGGCGCAGAGCACGGAGCTGCTATGCGCACGGCACAGGCTGCAAGAGGAAGCGTGGCTGCCTCTCGCTTGTGTGCGGATTCACGTTAGCACTTGCAAACAGAAAGTTCCACCTGCGGCTACTTGTGCTGCTACCTAGTTCTCTTCCAGCTTTCCCTGGAAAGCATTGTGCCCAGCTTTATGCTTGGAGATGCAGAGCTGACAGTGGTAGATGCAGCGGAGACTGGAAATACAGAGTGCAGCCGAGAGTTGCTGCTGCTTTGACGTGAGGCAAGGGGAGAGTGCAGCCCAGCAGAGGCTTTGACTGCTGGAGCCTTTTTCTTTGGCAGCAGCTGCAAGGGAGCTCTCTGGCAAGGGAGCTGCGAGAGTGGAGAAGGGGACGGTCGGTCTATGGGAGAAGGAAGCTGCCGAGGCGCAGTGTGTTGTGCTCAGTTTCAAGGCTGCCTGGAGGAGGGGGGTGCTTGAAGAACGCCTTCTTTCTGGACGCCTCCTTCTGCCTGTGCTCCAGCTGCATGCACTCTGCAGCACGGAAGGTTTAGGAAGCTGCTTCTGGCCAGCTTGTGTCCACGAGTGCAAGGGCTGCGCCTTCCTTTCGGAAGCAGCCAGAGCCTTCTCAGCTGCAGCTGCTTGTGAAGCAGCTCTTGGCTGGACATTTGAAATTGGCTCCCCTCAGTGCATGAGCCCGTGCCCAGCTGCTTGCTTCTTCGCCTTCTGTGCTCTGGAGAGAAGTGAAGCCCAGGCATGGCTTGGAGCTTTGCTGCTCTTCAGCGTGAACACTGCACGCAGCCACAGTGTGCTGTGCAGGGATTTTCCTCAGCTCAACGTACAACAAGCATTTTCTTGCTGTTTCACCGAGTCCAAGCTGTCCGTGGAGCTCTCGCTCAGCGAAAAGCGTTTGGAGAGAAACACTTGCTGCAGTAGCTTTTCGCTGGGCAAGGCTTTCAACACAGCACCCCAATTCGGGCAAGGAGCAGGAGAAAGGAAGAGCATCTTTTCGTCCTGCCACGTTCTTCTGGGCGACACGCCTATCCGCCTCTTGGCTCCCTGCAAGGCTGTAAGCACGGCAGCGGTACTTGGAAGTGAGAAGGCAGGTGCAGAGAGCACCGCGATCTGCCGGCGCTGTGCAGGCTGTAAAGGAAAGAGGGCTACCACTAGGATGTGCTGCAAATACAGGTTTCCAGGCGTCGACGGTAAGCTCCGGCTAAGCTCGTTGAGCTACAACTGTTCTCTGGGCGAGACTTAGCTGAGAAGCTTTCCCTTCAGATTCACGCTACAGGGCAGAGCGAATGTGCTGCTCCCTAGCGCTGAGAGAGAAAGTGCAGAGCCCAGGCGTGTTTGGGCAGAGGCAGCAGGCTGGAGCATTTCTCTGCCGGCACCGTGCTCTCTGGGCGACAAGTAGACACCGCTTCCACTCCGGCACAATGAAGGCGCAGAGCACGGAGCTGCTATGCGCACGGCACAGGCTGCAAGAGGAAGCGTGGCTGCCTCTCGCTTGTGTGCGGATTCACGTTAGCACTTGCAAACAGAAAGTTCCACCTGCGGCTACTTGTGCTGCTACCTAGTTCTCTTCCAGCTTTCCCTGGAAAGCATTGTGCCCAGCTTTATGCTCGGAGATGCAGAGCTGACAGTGGTAGATGCAGCGGAGACTGGAAGTACAGAGTGCAGCCGAGAGTTGCTGCTGCTTTGACGTGAGGCAAGGGGAGAGTGCAGCCCAGCAGAGGCTTTGACTGCTGGAGCCTTTTTCTTTGGCAGCAGCTGCAAGGGAGCTCTCTGGCAAGGGAGCTGCGAGAGTGGAGAAGGGGACGGTCGGTCTATGGGAGAAGGAAGCTGCCGAGGCGCAGTGTGTTGTGCTCAGTTTCAAGGCTGCCTGGAGGAGGGGGGTGCTTGAAGAACGCCTTCTTTCTGGACGCCTCCTTCTGCCTGTGCTCCAGCTGCATGCACTCTGCAGCACGGAAGGTTTAGGAAGCTGCTTCTGGCCAGCTTGTGTCCACGAGTGCAAGGGCTGCGCCTTCCTTTCGGAAGCAGCCAGAGCCTTCTCAGCTGCAGCTGCTTGTGAAGCAGCTCTTGGCTGGACATTTGAAATTGGCTCCCCTGAGTACATGAGCCCGTGCCCAGCTGCTTGCTTCTTCGCCTTCTGTGCTCTGGAGAGAAGTGAAGCCCAGGCATGGCTTGGAGCTTTGCTGCTCTTCAGCGTGAACACTGCACGCAGCCACAGTGTGCTGTGCAGGCATTTTCCTCAGCTCAACGTACAACAAGCATTTTCTTGCTGTTTCACCGAGTCCAAGCTGTCCGTGGAGCTCTCGCTCAGCGAAAAGCGTTTGGAGAGAAACACTTGCTGCAGTAGCTTTTCGCTGGGCAAGGCTTTCAACACAGCACCCCAATTCGGGCAAGGAGCAGGAGAAAGGAAGAGCATCTTTTCGTCCTGCCACGTTCTTCTGGGCGACACGCCTATCCGCCTCTTGGCTCCCTGCAAGGCTGTAAGCACGGCAGCGGTACTTGGAAGTGAGAAGGCAGGTGCAGAGAGCACCGCGATCTGCCGGCGCTGTGCAGGCTGTAAAGGAAAGAGGGCTACCACTAGGATGTGCTGCAAATACAGGTTTCCAGGCGTCGACGGTAAGCTCCGGCTAAGCTCGTTGAGCTACAACTGTTCTCTGGGCGAGACTTAGCTGAGAAGCTTTCCCTTCAGATTCACGCTACAGGGCAGAGCGAATGTGCTGCTCCCTAGCGCTGAGAGAGAAAGTGCAGAGCCCAGGCGTGTTTGGGCAGAGGCAGCAGGCTGGAGCATTTCTCTGCCGGCACCGTGCTCTCTGGGCGACAAGTAGACACCGCTTCCACTCCGGCACAATGAAGGCGCAGAGCACGGAGCTGCTATGCGCACGGCACAGGCTGCAAGAGGAAGCGTGGCTGCCTCTCGCTTGTGTGCGGATTCACGTTAGCACTTGCAAACAGAAAGTTCCACCTGCGGCTACTTGTGCTGCTACCTAGTTCTCTTCCAGCTTTCCCTGGAAAGCATTGTGCCCAGCTTTATGCTCGGAGATGCAGAGCTGACAGTGGTAGATGCAGCGGAGACTGGAAATACAGAGTGCAGCCGAGAGTTGCTGCTGCTTTGACGTGAGGCAAGGGGAGAGTGCAGCCCAGCAGAGGCTTTGACTGCTGGAGCCTTTTTCTTTGGCAGCAGCTGCAAGGGAGCTCTCTGGCAAGGGAGCTGCGAGAGTGGAGAAGGGGACGGTCGGTCTATGGGAGAAGGAAGCTGCCGAGGCGCAGTGTGTTGTGCTCAGTTTCAAGGCTGCCTGGAGGAGGGGGGTGCTTGAAGAACGCCTTCTTTCTGGACGCCTCCTTCTGCCTGTGCTCCAGCTGCATGCACTCTGCAGCACGGAAGGTTTAGGAAGCTGCTTCTGGCCAGCTTGTGTCCACGAGTGCAAGGGCTGCGCCTTCCTTTCGGAAGCAGCCAGAGCCTTCTCAGCTGCAGCTGCTTGTGAAGCAGCTCTTGGCTGGACATTTGAAATTGGCTCCCCTGAGTACATGAGCCCGTGCCCAGCTGCTTGCTTCTTCGCCTTCTGTGCTCTGGAGAGAAGTGAAGCCCAGGCATGGCTTGGAGCTTTGCTGCTCTTCAGCGTGAACACTGCACGCAGCCACAGTGTGCTGTGCAGGGATTTTCCTCAGCTCAACGTACAACAAGCATTTTCTTGCTGTTTCACCGAGTCCAAGCTGTCCGTGGAGCTCTCGCTCAGCGAAAAGCGTTTGGAGAGAAACACTTGCTGCAGTAGCTTTTCGCTGGGCAAGGCTTTCAACACAGCACCCCAATTCGGGCAAGGAGCAGGAGAAAGGAAGAGCATCTTTTCGTCCTGCCACGTTCTTCTGGGCGACACGCCTATCCGCCTCTTGGCTCCCTGCAAGGCTGTAAGCACGGCAGCGGTACTTGGAAGTGAGAAGGCAGGTGCAGAGAGCACCGCGATCTGCCGGCGCTGTGCAGGCTGTAAAGGAAAGAGGGCTACCACTAGGATGTGCTGCAAATACAGGTTTCCAGGCGTCGACGGTAAGCTCCGGCTAAGCTCGTTGAGCTACAACTGTTCTCTGGGCGAGACTTAGCTGAGAAGCTTTCCCTTCAGATTCACGCTACAGGGCAGAGCGAATGTGCTGCTCCCTAGCGCTGAGAGAGAAAGTGCAGAGCCCAGGCGTGTTTGGGCAGAGGCAGCAGGCTGGAGCATTTCTCTGCCGGCACCGTGCTCTCTGGGCGACAAGTAGACACCGCTTCCACTCCGGCACAATGAAGGCGCAGAGCACGGAGCTGCTATGCGCACGGCACAGGCTGCAAGAGGAAGCGTGGCTGCCTCTCGCTTGTGTGCGGATTCACGTTAGCACTTGCAAACAGAAAGTTCCACCTGCGGCTACTTGTGCTGCTACCTAGTTCTCTTCCAGCTTTCCCTGGAAAGCATTGTGCCCAGCTTTATGCTCGGAGATGCAGAGCTGACAGTGGTAGATGCAGCGGAGACTGGAAATACAGAGTGCAGCCGAGAGTTGCTGCTGCTTTGACGTGAGGCAAGGGGAGAGTGCAGCCCAGCAGAGGCTTTGACTGCTGGAGCCTTTTTCTTTGGCAGCAGCTGCAAGGGAGCTCTCTGGCAAGGGAGCTGCGAGAGTGGAGAAGGGGACGGTCGGTCTATGGGAGAAGGAAGCTGCCGAGGCGCAGTGTGTTGTGCTCAGTTTCAAGGCTGCCTGGAGGAGGGGGGTGCTTGAAGAACGCCTTCTTTCTGGACGCCTCCTTCTGCCTGTGCTCCAGCTGCATGCACTCTGCAGCACGGAAGGTTTAGGAAGCTGCTTCTGGCCAGCTTGTGTCCACGAGTGCAAGGGCTGCGCCTTCCTTTCGGAAGCAGCCAGAGCCTTCTCAGCTGCAGCTGCTTGTGAAGCAGCTCTTGGCTGGACATTTGAAATTGGCTCCCCTCAGTGCATGAGCCCGTGCCCAGCTGCTTGCTTCTTCGCCTTCTGTGCTCTGGAGAGAAGTGAAGCCCAGGCATGGCTTGGATCTTTGCTGCTCTTCAGCGTGAACACTGCACGCAGCCACAGTGTGCTGTGCAGGGATTTTCCTCAGCTCAACGTACAACAAGCATTTTCTTGCTGTTTCACCGAGTCCAAGCTGTCCGTGGAGCTCTCGCTCAGCGAAAAGCGTTTGGAGAGAAACACTTGCTGCAGTAGCTTTTCGCTGGGCAAGGCTTTCAACACAGCACCCCAATTCGGGCAAGGAGCAGGAGAAAGGAAGAGCATCTTTTCGTCCTGCCACGTTCTTCTGGGCGACACGCCTATCCGCCTCTTGGCTCCCTGCAAGGCTGTAAGCACGGCAGCGGTACTTGGAAGTGAGAAGGCAGGTGCAGAGAGCACCGCGATCTGCCGGCGCTGTGCAGGCTGTAAAGGAAAGAGGGCTACCACTAGGATGTGCTGCAAATACAGGTTTCCAGGCGTCGACGGTAAGCTCCGGGTAAGCTCGTTGAGCTACAACTGTTCTCTGGGCGAGACTTAGCTGAGAAGCTTTCCCTTCAGATTCACGCTACAGGGCAGAGCGAATGTGCTGCTCCCTAGCGCTGAGAGAGAAAGTGCAGAGCCCAGGCGTGTTTGGGTAGAGGCAGCAGGCTGGAGCATTTCTCTGCCGGCACCGTGCTCTCTGGGCGACAAGTAGACACCGCTTCCACTCCGGCACAATGAAGGCGCAGAGCACGGAGCTGCTATGCGCACGGCACAGGCTGCAAGAGGAAGCGTGGCTGCCTCTCGCTTGTGTGCGGATTCACGTTAGCACTTGCAAACAGAAAGTTCCACCTGCGGCTACTTGTGCTGCTACCTAGTTCTCTTCCAGCTTTCCCTGGAAAGCATTGTGCCCAGCTTTATGCTCGGAGATGCAGAGCTGACAGTGGTAGATGCAGCGGAGACTGGAAGTACAGAGTGCAGCCGAGAGTTGCTGCTGCTTTGACGTGAGGCAAGGGGAGAGTGCAGCCCAGCAGAGGCTTTGACTGCTGGAGCCTTTTTCTTTGGCAGCAGCTGCAAGGGAGCTCTCTGGCAAGGGAGCTGCGAGAGTGGAGAAGGGGACGGTCGGTCTATGGGAGAAGGAAGCTGCCGAGGCGCAGTGTGTTGTGCTCAGTTTCAAGGCTGCCTGGAGAAGGGGGGTGCTTGAAGAACGCCTTCTTTCTGGACGCCTCCTTCTGCCTGTGCTCCAGCTGCATGCACTCTGCAGCACGGAAGGTTTAGGAAGCTGCTTCTGGCCAGCTTGTGTCCACGAGTGCAAGGGCTGCGCCTTCCTTTCGGAAGCAGCCAGAGCCTTCTCAGCTGCAGCTGCTTGTGAAGCAGCTCTTGGCTGGACATTTGAAATTGGCTCCCCTCAGTGCATGAGCCCGTGCCCAGCTGCTTGCTTCTTCGCCTTCTGTGCTCTGGAGAGAAGTGAAGCCCAGGCATGGCTTGGAGCTTTGCTGCTCTTCAGCGTGAACACTGCACGCAGCCACAGTGTGCTGTGCAGGGATTTTCCTCAGCTCAACGTACAACAAGCATTTTCTTGCTGTTTCACCGAGTCCAAGCTGTCCGTGGAGCTCTCGCTCAGCGAAAAGCGTTTGGAGAGAAACACTTGCTGCAGTAGCTTTTCGCTGGGCAAGGCTTTCAACACAGCACCCCAATTCGGGCAAGGAGCAGGAGAAAGGAAGAGCATCTTTTCGTCCTGCCACGTTCTTCTGGGCGACACGCCTATCCGCCTCTTGGCTCCCTGCAAGGCTGTAAGCACGGCAGCGGTACTTGGAAGTGAGAAGGCAGGTGCAGAGAGCACCGCGATCTGCCGGCGCTGTGCAGGCTGTAAAGGAAAGAGGGCTACCACTAGGATGTGCTGCAAATACAGGTTTCCAGGCGTCGACGGTAAGCTCCGGCTAAGCTCGTTGAGCTACAACTGTTCTCTGGGCGAGACTTAGCTGAGAAGCTTTCCCTTCAGATTCACGCTACAGGGCAGAGCGAATGTGCTGCTCCCTAGCGCTGAGAGAGAAAGTGCAGAGCCCAGGCGTGTTTGGGCAGAGGCAGCAGGCTGGAGCATTTCTCTGCCGGCACCGTGCTCTCTGGGCGACAAGTAGACACCGCTTCCACTCCGGCACAATGAAGGCGCAGAGCACGGAGCTGCTATGCGCACGGCACAGGCTGCAAGAGGAAGCGTGGCTGCCTCTCGCTTGTGTGCGGATTCACGTTAGCACTTGCAAACAGAAAGTTCCACCTGCGGCTACTTGTGCTGCTACCTAGTTCTCTTCCAGCTTTCCCTGGAAAGCATTGTGCCCAGCTTTATGCTCGGAGATGCAGAGCTGACAGTGGTAGATGCAGCGGAGACTGGAAATACAGAGTGCAGCCGAGAGTTGCTGCTGCTTTGACGTGAGGCAAGGGGAGAGTGCAGCCCAGCAGAGGCTTTGACTGCTGGAGCCTTTTTCTTTGGCAGCAGCTGCAAGGGAGCTCTCTGGCAAGGGAGCTGCGAGAGTGGAGAAGGGGACGGTCGGTCTATGGGAGAAGGAAGCTGCCGAGGCGCAGTGTGTTGTGCTCAGTTTCAAGGCTGCCTGGAGGAGGGGGGTGCTTGAAGAACGCCTTCTTTCTGGACGCCTCCTTCTGCCTGTGCTCCAGCTGCATGCACTCTGCAGCACGGAAGGTTTAGGAAGCTGCTTCTGGCCAGCTTGTGTCCACGAGTGCAAGGGCTGCGCCTTCCTTTCGGAAGCAGCCAGAGCCTTCTCAGCTGCAGCTGCTTGTGAAGCAGCTCTTGGCTGGACATTTGAAATTGGCTCCCCTGAGTACATGAGCCCGTGCCCAGCTGCTTGCTTCTTCGCCTTCTGTGCTCTGGAGAGAAGTGAAGCCCAGGCATGGCTTGGAGCTTTGCTGCTCTTCAGCGTGAACACTGCACGCAGCCACAGTGTGCTGTGCAGGGATTTTCCTCAGCTCAACGTACAACAAGCATTTTCTTGCTGTTTCACCGAGTCCAAGCTGTCCGTGGAGCTCTCGCTCAGCGAAAAGCGTTTGGAGAGAAACACTTGCTGCAGTAGCTTTTCGCTGGGCAAGGCTTTCAACACAGCACCCCAATTCGGGCAAGGAGCAGGAGAAAGGAAGAGCATCTTTTCGTCCTGCCACGTTCTTCTGGGCGACACGCCTATCCGCCTCTTGGCTCCCTGCAAGGCTGTAAGCACGGCAGCGGTACTTGGAAGTGAGAAGGCAGGTGCAGAGAGCACCGCGATCTGCCGGCGCTGTGCAGGCTGTAAAGGAAAGAGGGCTACCACTAGGATGTGCTGCAAATACAGGTTTCCAGGCGTCGACGGTAAGCTCCGGCTAAGCTCGTTGAGCTACAACTGTTCTCTGGGCGAGACTTAGCTGAGAAGCTTTCCCTTCAGATTCACGCTACAGGGCAGAGCGAATGTGCTGCTCCCTAGCGCTGAGAGAGAAAGTGCAGAGCCCAGGCGTGTTTGGGCAGAGGCAGCAGGCTGGAGCATTTCTCTGCCGGCACCGTGCTCTCTGGGCGACAAGTAGACACCGCTTCCACTCCGGCACAATGAAGGCGCAGAGCACGGAGCTGCTATGCGCACGGCACAGGCTGCAAGAGGAAGCGTGGCTGCCTCTCGCTTGTGTGCGGATTCACGTTAGCACTTGCAAACAGAAAGTTCCACCTGCGGCTACTTGTGCTGCTACCTAGTTCTCTTCCAGCTTTCCCTGGAAAGCATTGTGCCCAGCTTTATGCTCGGAGATGCAGAGCTGACAGTGGTAGATGCAGCGGAGACTGGAAGTACAGAGTGCAGCCGAGAGTTGCTGCTGCTTTGACGTGAGGCAAGGGGAGAGTGCAGCCCAGCAGAGGCTTTGACTGCTGGAGCCTTTTTCTTTGGCAGCAGCTGCAAGGGAGCTCTCTGGCAAGGGAGCTGCGAGAGTGGAGAAGGGGACGGTCGGTCTATGGGAGAAGGAAGCTGCCGAGGCGCAGTGTGTTGTGCTCAGTTTCAAGGCTGCCTGGAGGAGGGGGGTGCTTGAAGAACGCCTTCTTTCTGGACGCCTCCTTCTGCCTGTGCTCCAGCTGCATGCACTCTGCAGCACGGAAGGTTTAGGAAGCTGCTTCTGGCCAGCTTGTGTCCACGAGTGCAAGGGCTGCGCCTTCCTTTCGGAAGCAGCCAGAGCCTTCTCAGCTGCAGCTGCTTGTGAAGCAGCTCTTGGCTGGACATTTGAAATTGGCTCCCCTGAGTACATGAGCCCGTGCCCAGCTGCTTGCTTCTTCGCCTTCTGTGCTCTGGAGAGAAGTGAAGCCCAGGCATGGCTTGGAGCTTTGCTGCTCTTCAGCGTGAACACTGCACGCAGCCACAGTGTGCTGTGCAGGGATTTTCCTCAGCTCAACGTACAACAAGCATTTTCTTGCTGTTTCACCGAGTCCAAGCTGTCCGTGGAGCTCTCGCTCAGCGAAAAGCGTTTGGAGAGAAACACTTGCTGCAGTAGCTTTTCGCTGGGCAAGGCTTTCAACACAGCACCCCAATTCGGGCAAGGAGCAGGAGAAAGGAAGAGCATCTTTTCGTCCTGCCACGTTCTTCTGGGCGACACGCCTATCCGCCTCTTGGCTCCCTGCAAGGCTGTAAGCACGGCAGCGGTACTTGGAAGTGAGAAGGCAGGTGCAGAGAGCACCGCGATCTGCCGGCGCTGTGCAGGCTGTAAAGGAAAGAGGGCTACCACTAGGATGTGCTGCAAATACAGGTTTCCAGGCGTCGACGGTAAGCTCCGGCTAAGCTCGTTGAGCTACAACTGTTCTCTGGGCGAGACTTAGCTGAGAAGCTTTCCCTTCAGATTCACGCTACAGGGCAGAGCGAATGTGCTGCTCCCTAGCGCTGAGAGAGAAAGTGCAGAGCCCAGGCGTGTTTGGGCAGAGGCAGCAGGCTGGAGCATTTCTCTGCCGGCACCGTGCTCTCTGGGCGACAAGTAGACACCGCTTCCACTCCGGCACAATGAAGGCGCAGAGCACGGAGCTGCTATGCGCACGGCACAGGCTGCAAGAGGAAGCGTGGCTGCCTCTCGCTTGTGTGCGGATTCACGTTAGCACTTGCAAACAGAAAGTTCCACCTGCGGCTACTTGTGCTGCTACCTAGTTCTCTTCCAGCTTTCCCTGGAAAGCATTGTGCCCAGCTTTATGCTCGGAGATGCAGAGCTGACAGTGGTAGATGCAGCGGAGACTGGAAATACAGAGTGCAGCCGAGAGTTGCTGCTGCTTTGACGTGAGGCAAGGGGAGAGTGCAGCCCAGCAGAGGCTTTGACTGCTGGAGCCTTTTTCTTTGGCAGCAGCTGCAAGGGAGCTCTCTGGCAAGGGAGCTGCGAGAGTGGAGAAGGGGACGGTCGGTCTATGGGAGAAGGAAGCTGCCGAGGCGCAGTGTGTTGTGCTCAGTTTCAAGGCTGCCTGGAGGAGGGGGGTGCTTGAAGAACGCCTTCTTTCTGGACGCCTCCTTCTGCCTGTGCTCCAGCTGCATGCACTCTGCAGCACGGAAGGTTTAGGAAGCTGCTTCTGGCCAGCTTGTGTCCACGAGTGCAAGGGCTGCGCCTTCCTTTCGGAAGCAGCCAGAGCCTTCTCAGCTGCAGCTGCTTGTGAAGCAGCTCTTGGCTGGACATTTGAAATTGGCTCCCCTGAGTACATGAGCCCGTGCCCAGCTGCTTGCTTCTTCGCCTTCTGTGCTCTGGAGAGAAGTGAAGCCCAGGCATGGCTTGGAGCTTTGCTGCTCTTCAGCGTGAACACTGCACGCAGCCACAGTGTGCTGTGCAGGGATTTTCCTCAGCTCAACGTACAACAAGCATTTTCTTGCTGTTTCACCGAGTCCAAGCTGTCCGTGGAGCTCTCGCTCAGCGAAAAGCGTTTGGAGAGAAACACTTGCTGCAGTAGCTTTTCGCTGGGCAAGGCTTTCAACACAGCACCCCAATTCGGGCAAGGAGCAGGAGAAAGGAAGAGCATCTTTTCGTCCTGCCACGTTCTTCTGGGCGACACGCCTATCCGCCTCTTGGCTCCCTGCAAGGCTGTAAGCACGGCAGCGGTACTTGGAAGTGAGAAGGCAGGTGCAGAGAGCACCGCGATCTGCCGGCGCTGTGCAGGCTGTAAAGGAAAGAGGGCTACCACTAGGATGTGCTGCAAATACAGGTTTCCAGGCGTCGACGGTAAGCTCCGGCTAAGCTCGTTGAGCTACAACTGTTCTCTGGGCGAGACTTAGCTGAGAAGCTTTCCCTTCAGATTCACGCTACAGGGCAGAGCGAATGTGCTGCTCCCTAGCGCTGAGAGAGAAAGTGCAGAGCCCAGGCGTGTTTGGGTAGAGGCAGCAGGCTGGAGCATTTCTCTGGCGGCACCGTGCTCTCTGGGCGACAAGTAGACACCGCTTCCACTCCGGCACAATGAAGGCGCAGAGCACGGAGCTGCTATGCGCACGGCACAGGCTGCAAGAGGAAGCGTGGCTGCCTCTCGCTTGTGTGCGGATTCACGTTAGCACTTGCAAACAGAAAGTTCCACCTGCGGCTACTTGTGCTGCTACCTAGTTCTCTTCCAGCTTTCCCTGGAAAGCATTGTGCCCAGCTTTATGCTTGGAGATGCAGAGCTGACAGTGGTAGATGCAGCGGAGACTGGAAATACAGAGTGCAGCCGAGAGTTGCTGCTGCTTTGACGTGAGGCAAGGGGAGAGTGCAGCCCAGCAGAGGCTTTGACTGCTGGAGCCTTTTTCTTTGGCAGCAGCTGCAAGGGAGCTCTCTGGCAAGGGAGCTGCGAGAGTGGAGAAGGGGACGGTCGGTCTATGGGAGAAGGAAGCTGCCGAGGCGCAGTGTGTTGTGCTCAGTTTCAAGGCTGCCTGGAGGAGGGGGGTGCTTGAAGAACGCCTTCTTTCTGGACGCCTCCTTCTGCCTGTGCTCCAGCTGCATGCACTCTGCAGCACGGAAGGTTTAGGAAGCTGCTTCTGGCCAGCTTGTGTCCACGAGTGCAAGGGCTGCGCCTTCCTTTCGGAAGCAGCCAGAGCCTTCTCAGCTGCAGCTGCTTGTGAAGCAGCTCTTGGCTGGACATTTGAAATTGGC
>NW_028120388.1:0-52847 GCF_965178545.1 Coloeus monedula
GGGGTGAGTGCCTTGGGCTGGGGGTTTCTCCTGCCCAAGTGCATCACTGGGCATCTTGTATCTTTTAAAAATCTCCAAAACACCAAGATTCAGACCAAAATGCCCCGAAACATCAAGACACAGACCCAAAACTACCAAAACATCAAGATTCAGACAAAACTCCCTCCAAAATATAAACATTCAGCCCCACAAAAATACAAAACCACCAACATGGAGCCCAAGAAACCTCAGAAACACCAGGATTCACCCCCTGGAAAATCGTGGATCCCCCTCCCTGATCACCTGCTGGAGTGGGGGGGGGGGGGGGGCAACGCGCCTGGGGCTGGGGGAGGCAGCAGATACAGCGAGTGCTGGAACCTTGCGGTGCCTCCTCTTCCTGCTCCTCCTCCGCCTGTGTCCCTACTCTTCCTCACACTCCTCTTCCTCACACTACTCCTTCTCCTGCAGAATCCCACCTGCTGCTCCCACGTCCATCCTTTCACCATTCTGGTCTCCAGCCCTGCTCCTCCAGCCTTTCTCCTCCTCCCCCCAGGCCCAGCACCCACCCCTGGCTCGCTCTGCCCCCCAGAGCTCTCGGATCGCACAGCACCCGCAGGGATGCAGCTGCGGCAGCTCGGGCTGGGGCAGCGCTGGGCTCTCGGCCGCTCCTGGCCGCACTCGGCCCCCGCCGCAGCCACTTCTGCCAGCACAGCACGGGCCGGCCCGGCCTTGGCGCTCCCCCCCTCCCACCTCCCCAAATTCCCCTCGCGGGGGGCGCCAAGGCCGGGCCACACGGGGGCTCCAGCTGGGGAGCGCCGGGCGCTGCGGCTCTGCCTGGCAACTGCTGAGTCACCAGCGCCGCGCCTGCTGATTGGCTGAGCGCTGCCTGAGGGCCGCGCCTGCACCAAGGGGGGACACCCTGCTCCAGGGGGGATGGCCCGAAAACCGGGCACCCCCAGCGAAGGAACAACACCAACGCCTCCCTACAAACACATGCTCTCAATCTGCTCGGACACAGCCACACGGACTTGGACACAAGCAAGTGACACAAGCAGAAACCAGCAGCTCCACAAAATGCTACTGATTGACACACACTGCTGCTCAGCCAAGCTCCTGCTCAATTCCTCAACTTCCAGAACAACAACAAAGCCCGAACACAACCATGGACATCGCTTCCTATACAAAAGGGGACAATGTGGAGGCAGTTTGCACATTCTCCCAGAGCTAATTAAGGACATGGACACCCAGCGGGGGTAAAAAGGGAAGTCGAGAAGGGGTCTCAGCAACAGGGGACAGATGGTGTTGGTGTGCTGGGAAAGGATTGGTTGAAGGGAGTGTGCAGGAATATGGTTAAGGCAAACAGCAGCAGGAGGAATCTATGTGGGAAGAAAGGAAAAGGAAGATGGAAAAGAGGAGGAAGAGAAAAAAGTGAGGACTGGGATGTTTTTCAGCACCATCTTATCCTCAAAATTTGTCAACTGATCCAGATGTCTTCTATTCCTGCTTTCCAGGACAGGGAAACAAAGAAGTTCAGGATTTCAGGGTGTTTCTCTGTGGGGGGGAGCAGCAGGACAGGGCAGCACGGGCTGGGGGCCTGTGGGGAGCTGCGGGGCCGGGCCGGGGCTGTGGGGCAGCCGGGGCTCAGCGCCGGGCACTGCCTGACCCCAACACCCCCCGGGCAGGGCCGGCAGTGGCCCCCGGCCCCCAGGAGGCTGCGGGATGTGGAAGGATCAGGATTTTCTTTCATCGATCTTCTCTGGGTCACTGGAGAAACGAATGATTGTGCAGAAAGCTCAGCAGCTGTCAGAGGATGAGCACCCACAGGCACTGAGGGGGCTGCAGGAGAGGCACAAGAAGCCCCTGCAGCACTTGGCCAGAAAGGCTCAGCAGGGGAATGCAAGAAGGGATGAGCAAAAGGCCAAGGTGAAGGCAAAGGCCATGGCAGAGTTTCTACAGCCCCCCAGGGATGAACCGCAGGGCCCAAGGGGGCCCCAGCACCCAGGGGACGGCGGCGGCCACAAGCACCTGGCACAGACATTGCCCTCCTCGGCATGGCAGAGCCGACCCAAACAGCCCCTGGCAAGGAATCAGGGCTCCAGCTGCAGGCCACAAGGACACTGCAAGCACAGACAGCAGCACCCTCAGCACGAGCAAGTCCAGCCCTGATGGACATGGATTGGCAGGGCTCTCAGAGCTCCCAGCACACCAGGGACCCACCGCACCAGAGCCCTTGAGAACATTCAGGGCGCGTCTGGATCGAGACGAGGCCGCTCCTGACAGACACAGGGGCCTCTCCATCCACTCCGAATCTGAGACCTAAGGGGGGAAATTGTCAACAAGTTCTTTCATTATTCAGGCAATAAGTGGGAAAGATGAGCAGGGGTGTTTTATTCAACCACTCTCAGTAGATGTGGGAGATGGGTTTGAGACACATCAGTTTCTGTTTGTTCCTAATTGTGATTGTAATTTACTGGGAAGGGATTTGGTGGCTGAAGTGGGAATGCAAATTCATATTGTCAAAGGAGATACAGAGGCTAATGCTGCTGTACCTTGGTGTCAAATGTCTGCAAAGGCCTCTGCTGAAGGGAACCCAGAAGTGTGGGCAGCCCCAGGGAAATAGGGAAAATTAGATATGGAGCCTCTCCAAATTCCTCTGAAGCAACCAGGACAAGTGGTGTCCAAAAGCAATACCCTGTTCCAAGGGAGGCAAGGAAGGGGTTACAGCCTCTTACTGAGTCCCTGCTAAAGGCAGCGCTTCTGGAGCCAGGCATCTCTCCCTACAACTCTCCTCTCCTGCCAGCCAAGAAACCCCATCATGGACACCAGAAGGAAAGCACAATTTTCAAGGCTTCAAAAGCAGATTAACTGAGCCTCCTGCCCTGGCCCTCCCAGAAAACAGACTCAGACAGGGGAACTCATTTTACAGAAAGATCCTTCAGGCCGTTCTGGCTGCTTTAGGAACACAGTGGCACCTCCAAACCCCCTGGTAACCCCAGAACTCAGGTCGGGTAGAAAGAATGAATGGGGAAATAAAGAAACACCTTCTGAAGCTGCTGAGAGAAACCAAGATGCCACGGGTACGGCTGCTGCCATTGGCTTTGGCAAGAAGAAGAGCCAGACCCAGGGCAGATATTCAATTATATCCCCTGGAATTGAGGTTTCCAATTCCTCAAACGGGGAATTCTCGACCAAGTGGGGGGTGGAGATCAGGGATGTCTGTTTCAAGCAGTCTGTGGCCAGAATCCTGTCTCTTGTGAAATCTCTTCCACAGGAAGCTCGGCTGGCACAGACCCTGCCTTGGGACTTTAAGGGATGTTACACCTCTCAACGGAGATGAGCTTAACATCTCAACAGACTGGGAAGAGCCCAAAAGATACCCAAAAGATAACGCCCATCAACAAAACATCAACGCCCATCAGCAAACATCAAGGAACAGCTACCCCAGACACTGCCCCCGGCACAGCTGGAGACCCCTGCTCTGGAAAAGGCTGAGAAGGAAATCAAGGAGTGTGCACCTAATTAACATCAGAGGCCAAGCAATCCGGGGCCAATAGGAAACCAAATACTAAGAACTGCCCAACTTGGAACCAATGAACATTAAACCGACGGATTTCTATGGGTTTAGACTGCATAAAGTTGAGGAAAACTTGAGTAAAACTCGTGTGCCATGGAATGATTTTCTCTGCACACCCGGGCTCTGTGTGCATGAAATGATTTCTGTTGCACATCCTGGCCAGAAT
The DNA here is from genome assembly GCF_965178545.1 of Coloeus monedula. Classification (NCBI taxonomy): domain Eukaryota; kingdom Metazoa; phylum Chordata; class Aves; order Passeriformes; family Corvidae; genus Coloeus; species Coloeus monedula. Next base: position 3,720 of record NW_028120388.1, read on the forward strand.
AAAGTAATGCCTTGATCCTCTAACACTAAAAAGGTCGTTGGGGAGTTTTTGTTCTTCCCACAGTTTCGGTGACAAAGTTACAGCATTGGAATGTTTTTTCTTAATAATCCTACCTTGATATTGTCAGTTTGGTCTGGGCCAGAGGTGTGAGAGTCAATTTTTAGTCTTAGGGGAAGAAGCAGCAAAAATATTGCTTTGGAGGTTTTTTTGTGTATGTGTATGCGTGGCTGTTAGTGATGGCAGAATTTTGGAATGAGTTTTTCGGTGTCCAACTTTAGGTTGCATTTTGCAAAACTGGAAGAGCTTTAAAACTGACCCTTTAACTCCTGAAAAGTTCATAGAATATTGGTTGAAAAAAATAAGGAAAGAAACAAAAAAGCCGCATTTGGGGAGGGGGGAGAGCCACTTGTGAGTCACCTGATGGCTGCCCTGGAGGAGAAGCTTCCTTCCAGGCAGCCAGCAGAGGAGCTTTAGAAATGCAAATTAACTCTGCTGCGGGAAGTGTGCACAATGTCCCAGGCTCTCCTTGCCTGCCACAGGAATTGGGCTGATTCCCTCTGCCCCTCACCCCAAGCTCTGCCTCCCTGCACCGACGGAATTTGCATCGCTAAAGGCAGAGCCCACACTGAGCATCTCTGACTCTGCAACAGAAATCCCTGAAGCTGCAAAGGAAAACAGCAAACGGAGAATGTTGGGAGAACTTCACTCACAAAAGCGGGGGGAATCATCCCTCTCCCCACTCCAACATCTGCTGGCACTCTCTGTGTTATACAGGGTGGGTTTGACCACTGGGCTGCTTTTGCTGACACAAGGTCAGCGAAATCACTTGGGAATGCAAGGATGTGATGATTTAATCAGAGAAAAGCGGTCAATTGATGCTTCCCTGGCTGCAGGGAACGCCCAAAAATGGGGAAAAGATGAACGGCCACCAGAACAAATCCTACAACACCATGGAGCAGCCCCTGGGAACCCGAACAAATTCATACCAGGTGCCAGAGAACCCAGTGATCATTTCAATGCATCATTAGATCACAAGCTGTCCTCCAAATCATAACCAAGCACACAGCTCCAGCTCCCGACCTTCTCACCCACCAATCCACTCCCATGAGCAACGCCACATTTCACCCTGGGATGGCATCAGATTCTCTTCCAGCAGAAGGACCAGGAGGTTGTGGAAAATTAAATGACTCAAAGTGCTCTTGGCAAAGAGATGGCCAAGGAAAAGTGGTGAAACAGAGAGCAAAGGGAATAAAACTTCACAGAGCCATGAATATCGGCTGTTATACAAAGTGGGGGTGCACATTAAGGGGCACATGCAGCAGGCGGATCGGGAAGTCTGTACCTTCCAAGGACCTCAGCCACTGCGGAAAGGGACACGGAGATGCGGCCGGGCAAATCGGCATAAAAAGGAGGCTGCGTCCTCCAACGCTTGGACAGACCCCACGGGAAATGCCCCGTGGCCTCTCCCTTTGTCCACGAATAAAGTTACTTTCACAGGACTCCTCCGGCTCCTCTGGGCACACAAACCTCTGGCCACGGGAACTTTCCCGCACACTCCCGGCCACGGGGCAGCCACCTCTGTCCTACCCACAGCCCCCGGGACGAGCCAGCGCTGCTCCGGCACCGGCTCCTGCCGAGGCAGCAGCGGGAAGGAGACCGCGGGCAGCCGCTCCCGCAGCGCCCTCACGCCAGGGCCAACACGGCGCCCACACGGCACAACGAAGCCGCCACAGCCCCCTGCCGCCCCCTCCGCCCGCAGCCAGCCCCGAGCCCCGCCAGAACCGAGCGCGGCTCCCACCTGCGCTGGGGCCGCCTCCGAGCTCCGCCGCCGCCTCAGCGGGCTCCGGCCGCCGCCGCCGCTCCCGGGCCCGCACAGACGCTCCGCCAATGGCGCCTCTGCTGCGCCACGGCCGCCCTGCCGGCGGCTCCGGGCCCGGGCTGCTCCCCGCTCCGACCAATCAGCGCGCCAGAACCACGACTGACGGCAGCACCGCCCAATCGGAGCGAGGGGCGGGCTCTGCACACGGCCCAGCCCCGCCCCGCGCTCCCAGCGCCCCCCGGGCTGCGTGAGGGGAAAGCCGCAGCTGAGGAGGAGCCCTGGAACGGGCCCGGCCCGAGCCGCCGTTCAGCTGAGAAGAGAAACAAAGCTCTCCGCTGCTCCCGGCCCGACCTGCCCAGCCCTGCGTGTGGGGTGCCTCCGGCTCCTTGGGAAGCCCTGCAGCCTCGCTACTCCCGCCCCTAATTCGGAGCATCAGTGCATGGCTTTGATTTCCCCGAGAAAGGGAAAACCGCCCCAAACCCCTTTGGCTGAGTGCACGAGGGGAAAGATTTGTGGCAGAAAACTCCCAAAGTCGTTTACGCACAGCTTGGGAAGAACAACCCAAACCATGCGGATGTCCCGCAAACGGGGGACCCCCACAAGCCCCTCACAAGCCCCGGGGCTGGGCTGGCCCTGCCTGGATGCCGGGAGACACCAAAACCGCTCTGTCCCTGCCCTCTGCTACTGCACAGGGACAGGAAATACAAGGAAAGGCCCAGGAGCTGAGAGACGGACCTGGAGAGATCCCGCCCCGAGCACCGGCACGGGCACAACAGAGCCAGCCTGGGCACAGGGAGGGAATTTATTCCCAACCAAATCCCAGCAGCACAAGGAGAAGGCAAAGAAATCTCTCCAACACCTTCCCCCCACCCAGCGGGGATCACCCGGAACGGGGGTCACCAGGGCTCTGCCCAACGGGGGTCACTGGGGATCATCCAACGCCGATCCTCCCACGGGGGATGGAGCTGGAGCAGCGCACGAAGCTCTTCCCGCACTCGGGGCACTCGCAGGGCTTCCCTTAGCGGTGCCTCCGTTGCTGTTGAGCTGTGGTTGAAACCCTTCCCACACTCTGGGCAGTGGAAGGGCCTCTCCTCTGAGTGTATTGGCTGATGTAAGGGGACATGATCCCCCCAGGGGGCTCAGCTTTGGGGTCCTGAAAGATCCAAACATACACACACACAAAAAAACTCTCCCAGGACACTAAAAGATATTTGGGTTCTGGAATCTGTTAGCTCCAAACACTCCCCAATAAAAAAAACCTCTCAGGGACCCCCTGATAGATTCGGGACGAGCTCCCCCTCCCCAGCCACCTGCAGGATGCCGTGGGGGGACGCTCCCGGGGCCGGGAGTGCTGCGGACACAGCAGGCAAAGGAACCTCCTGCTTCTCCTTCTGTTCCTGTTCCTGCTCCTCCTTTTCCTCTCTACTCTACCTCCTGCTGTTCTCCTCCTTCCTCATCCCACCTCCTCCCCAGTTCCTCCTTTCTGTATATTTAGAGTGGAGAACTTTGCTTGTTTCTAGAACTAGAACAGAGATCCCAGACGGAACAATCCTTGCTGGTTTTAGTCAGCAGCATCAGTGACGAAAGGTCGTGATTCCTTTGGTTTGGTCCTGTCCTCGTTCCTCCTCAGTGTTCAGGCTTGGCTATGGGCTGTCCTTGTGTGCTGCATTTTCTGGGTTCCTCTTGGATCCTTTGAGCAACAGGCTGTGCCCCGGGAGGATCCTTTGTGCTCCTTTGTGACAGAGGAGAACCTTCCAGGCGGTTCTTGCGTGAGCTGCTGCTGTGATGTCACGGGAACGCTGCCGCATCCTCGCCGTGTTCCCGTTGCTGTGGGGCACGGAGCCCTCGGTGTCCAGAGCGGCTCTGGGCGCCCGCTGGTTGCCGGAGGATCCTCCTGCCCGAGGCATTCTCAGCAGCCAGCCCAGCCCCTGACGGGTGTCCTTCTGTGCTTGCAGGGGTACAGTCTGCGACGTGTGCAGCACGGCCAAAATGATCCAGCAAGCGGTTGCTGCAGTTTGCACTCTGTACTCTGTGGCTTATTCGGGCTATTTTTTAGCCCACTTGGCACGTAAGTCGAGGTTTTCCCTGGGTGCAGCATCGGTGCCTTCGGGCTTGCTGGGTGCTTTCTGTTCTCCCACTGGAACTGAGCTGCCTTTGTAACCAAATTGCCATTAAGACACCGTTGGTTTGGGAGAGCTCCTGCCAGCAGCTGCAGCTGAAAAAGGGGGTGTCTGCAGCCAGCAGGGCGTGCACAGCATTTGCAATGGAGCCGGGGGGGTTCTGTTCCCTCAAGCGCAGAGTCTGTGCCAGCGGAGCCTGCAACTCCCTCCGGTGGCTGCTCCAGCCAAGAGCTGACACAGCCCAGGATTCTGTGCTGTTCTCTTGCTTGCTGTGCGAAGGGACTGTGGCTCCTGGAGGGATGTTGTGGAAGCAAAATGCTCTCTCGGCGTTGCCTTGCTCCGTGGGAGTTCCCACCACGGGCAGGTTTTTCCTAACAGCATCTGGTTCGTGTTCCCTGTCCTGTTGCAGGGCACCTCACGCGTGGATCCCGAGCAGTTCCTCCTTCGGTGAGTGGGAAAGGAACCTTTGGTGGTCGGAATTGTGCAGAGAGTTGTGAGCTTGGCGTGTGGCAGTCGAGCGCCAGCCTGGGAGGCTGAAGGAAAGTTCCTGCCAGTGTCTTTGCAGCAGCAGCAGCAGCAGCAGCAAAGGGATCCCTGGCACTTTTCTCCTTCTCTGCTGAAGAGCTTTTGAAGAGCTGCAGGTCTGGTTTTGCAGGCAGAAGATTGCTTGCTGGCTTTAGCCACGGTGGAATATGGAATGCCCAGCAATAAGTGGCAATGTCGACTTTAGCCCATTCCTAGTCTGAACAGCTCCGAGTCCCATTTCTGCTTAGTGCAGCTGGATGTGTAGCTGAGGATAAATAAGGCGATAACTGAGAGAGAACTTCCCATCCCTCACGTTACCATCTGTCCACAGGGCACAAAAGCAGCATCAGCTCCTCCTGTGGCTCCCTCTGCTTCCAAAGAGGAGGCCAAAGAGGAGGAAGACAGCAGTGAACTTCCCCCCATTCTGGGGGATGATGGTGAACTTCCCTCTGTCCCGGGAGATGAGGGCAAACATTCCACGGTTTGGGAATACAACAGTGAAGCTCCTGTGGTGTGCGGTGAGTATGGTGGACATCACCTGATGTGGGACGAGGACAGCGAGGCTCCAGCAGCATGGGACAAGGAGGATGGACATCTCCCAGCATGGGACGAGGACAGAGGATGTGGAGAATTGGCTACGTGACCGAGGACACGTAGACCCTTTGCAGCTTACAGAGCATGATTTAGCAGAATATCGCACTCATCTTGTATAATAGCTGAGCTACGTGAGAAAGGATGCATGGACTCTGCAGCTGATCAAGGCCTTATGCTGATACAGCGGGGACATGCTGGCCTTGGTGAGCAGTACAGTTAACAATAGACAGCTTATGGTCGGGGCATGGGAAAAAGAGGAACTTAGGCATGGGAAAGTGGAACTTGCTGACCACAAAGGTAGAACTAGAGGGAGGGGTCGGCGGCAGTGCCGTAAACCACTCAGCTTGCGCCTTTTGGAATATGCATAAGCCTCATTAGTCACACTATATCTGTAATCCACGACTGATCAATAAACGGAAGCTTATTGATCACTCATATTGAGCGTCCGGGCCTTCCCTCCGTCGCGACATAATGGCGCCCGAACAACAGGGACCCTAAAGAGGGAAATCCTGCGGCCATGGCGTGACGGATCCCGCATTGGTCCCAGAGCAGCTTGGGAGGCTGAAAGAGGCTGTTCCTCCGAGCCCAGGAGCACCTACAGAGGGTCCTGCTGGTCACGCACCGCCGAGGTCTTGCAAAGGCTGCAACAGCGCTGACGTTTAGGTATGGCTAATAGACAAGTGGTGTATGATTTGCTCAAATGCTTTTTAGAAAAGCGGAGCACGCCAGGGATAGATTGCAAAAAGGATCTCCCTGGACTATTAACATATGCAGTTGCTAAGAGTTGCTTTATTGATGCTAATGAAGTCTTTGAGAAGGAGAAGTGGAGAGCATTTGGGGATAAGCTTTTTGACGCAGTTATCCAAGATGATAAAACAGCCAAAAAGCTAATGAAACCGTGGCGAGCGGTCATAAATGCCTTAGCACAGCATGAAGCAGAGCAAAAAGCTGCCGTTGCAGCTTCACAGCGTTTGGGTGCGCCACGGGATAGGGAACGGGACAGGGAAGAGAGCAGCTGCCCGCTGCCCCCTTCCGTGACCTCGTTTACAATGCAAACAGGAAATTCCACATCGAGCTTTACCCCACCTGAAACCACACACCATCCCCCCTCCCCCAGTGTGGTTCGTGTGCGACCTCCATCGCCAGAGCCTGACCCGGTGCCATCTGCCCCCCAGAACAATCAGAGCAACCTCCTCAGGAGGAAGGCTGGCTGCCTGTACCCCAAACGGAGCATTCTAATGCTGAGCTCCGTGCAGAGACTAATCCGTTTTTGCAGAAGGGTCAAAGATTTGCAAAAGAGCGAGATGACTTCTGGCGAGAAGTTGCAAAAAATATTGCCGCTGAGGGAGACCCAGATACCGCTAGAGAGCTTGCACAAGCCTTCCCAGTTACATACTCAGCCCCTAATGCCCAAGGTCAAGTTACTGTTACAGTTCAACCCTTAGATTGGAAACTGCTCACGCAACTTCGTGCCACTGTTAATGAGTCGGGAATAAAGGGGGAACCAACTCGCCAAATGCTAGACTTTATGTGGGGCTCCACGCTGCTGTTGCCAAACCATATCCGCAGTATCACCAAGCTGATACTAACGCAACATCAGTGTATGTTGTTTGGAACATATTGGCGGGCTGCTTGCCAACAACTGGTAGCAGTTCAGCGAGGAGCAGGAGACCCGCTGCATGGAGTTACTTTAGATGAGCTAATGGGGCTGGGGGCGTATACTCGTACAGAGGCACAAGCTTGCATGGGACCTGACAAGGTAAGGGAGGCAATGCGACTAGCTCGGCTAGCGTTAGACCAGATAAAGCCGCCAGGGGGAATACCATCATATATGGGCATTAGACAAGGGCGGGAAGAACCATTTGGTGCCTTTATTGATCGAGCAGCAAGCGCTATTATCGCAGCTGGGGTTCCAGAAGCTCTGCATGGTGCCTTGCTAAAACAATGTGCCATCCAAAACTGCAAGCCCTCCGCGCGTAGCGTACTAGTCACTTTACCTGGGACTTGGACTATCGAAGAAGCCCTAGAGAGAATGTCACAAGTCCCTGCAGGCCCACAAGCAATGCTTGTCAATGCCATAAAAGAACTAGGGATAGGGATTCAAAAGCAGGCTGAGGCATCCCAGAAGCAGGCTGAAGCGTCCCAGAATCAGGTTCTAGCTGCTCTTGCCCCTTTGCAAAGCCAGCGACTCCTGCCACAAGCCACCCGGCTACGGTGCTTTCGTTGTGGCGTTTCTGGCCACATGAGAAGAGACCGTAACTCTGGCAAAGCCTGGTGCCAGAATTGCCATTCCGATACCCATGCTGCCGCTGCCTGCCGCGCTGCAAAGTCGGGAAACGGGAAACCGAGCGGGAAAGCCCGCCCCGCGATGACACCAAAAGCGGCAGCATATCCAGCAGCACAGGGGAGCCACGCCCACTCATTATCCGCTCCGGTGAACAACCCTTTTCCTCTCCAGCCTGCAACCCGAGGAGGCCTCGGCCTGGACCTGGCAGACTGTACCCTTATAGACAATCGACCACAACGCCTCCCCACAGGAATTAAAGGACCTTTGACTATAAAGGGGAAGGCAGTTGGAGCACTCTTAATTGGACGTTCATCTGCCACTATGAACGGATTACAAACACTTACCGGCGTTATCGATGCGGACTATACCGGAGAAATACACATGATGGTGCAGACTCTTTTCCCAACAATGTTCATTGAAAAGGGCACCCGACTTGCACAATTAATCCCATTGCCTGCGCTTACCAGAGAACTAGAACCAAAAAGCTCCACCCCGAGGGGGGAGGGAGGTTTCGGTTCCACAGGGCCCGCAGCAATGCTCACAGTCAGCCTGCAACACAGACCACGCCACACGGTAGCAGTATCATACCAGGGACAGAGCATTTCTAGCACAGCATTGCTGGATACAGGTGCTGACGTCTCCATCATCAGCAGCCACCACTGACCTCAGCATTGGCCCACCTTTGACTCCGGAGCTACAGTGGCAGGAGTCGGGGGACTCACCATTGCTCGCAAATCCCCTCTCCTGCAATGGACTATAGCTGAGCAAGTGATCAGTTGCTGTGTATCTATCATCCCACTGCCAATCGGTGTCGCAGCCCTAGTGGGACGGGACATTCTAGCCCAGATGGGCATGGTGCTCACAACCGATGCACATTTTTAGGAGTGGCCATTGCTTGGACTTTCCCAATCCCGATCCGGTGGAAGACAGACAAGCTGGTAAAGGTGGAGCAGTGGCCCTTAAAAAGGGAAAGTCTGGAACAAGCACATGCCCTGGTGCAGGAACAGTTCAACCAAGGACATTTAAGGCTTTCAACAAGCCCATGGAATACCCTAATCTTCGTTATCAAAAAGAAATCTGGTAAATATCGATTATTGCATGACCTCCGAGCAGTGAACCAGCAGATGCACGACATGGGGGCACTGCAACCAGGCCTGCCCAACCCATCCATGCTACCTGCTGAATGGTCGCTATTGATAGTCGACCTCAAAGACTGTTTCTTCACTATTGCCCTGCATGACAACGATAAGCAAAGGTTTGCCTTCACGCTACCAGCTATCAACAGGGAGGCACCTGCCCAGCGGTTTGAATGGACAGTGCTTCCTCAGGGCATGCGTAATTCACCAACGCTGTGCCAACTCTATGTGGATTCTGCTCTACAACCTGTCCGGAGGGCATTCCCCAAGATGGTCATCTATCACTACATGGACGACATCCTGCTGGCCCAGGACACCCCATTCTCCATGCAACAAAAAGACATGCTGCATAAGGCCTTGAGTGATCGGGGCCTGCAAATAGCACCTGAAAAAATTCAGTCCATGGCCCCATGGACCTATTTAGGGTGGCGAATCACAGAAAGCTCCATACACCCACAGAAGGTGACCATCCACACAGACATCCGTACTCTGCACGATGCATAGAAGCTCATGGGAGACCTACAATGGCTTAGCCCCGTGGTTGGCTTCCCTAATGAATGGCTTAATGAACTTCGGCCTCTTCTCCGGGGAACCAACCCTGCACAATCTGTCACACTGTCTACCAAACAAAAGGCTACCCTGCAAGCTATTGCAGACCACATCACCACAGGAGCCACATCACGCTGTGACCCAGCCCTACCGCTGGATGTCACCATCCTATGTGGCCCACAGCATTTACTCGCTGCTATCACCCAATGCAAATTAATAAAAACGGGGGAGCCACCCAAGGACTTTAAGGTATTAGAATGGATCGCTCCACCGTTACAACCCCGCAGAACTATACAAGAAAAGGTGGCAACACTAGCAGATTTGATCCGCAAGGCACACATCAGGATCCTGCAGATTGACGGGACGGTCCCGAGGATCATTTGGATACCCATACCACCCATGGACTTAGAATGGTTCCTGTTCAACTCACCTGAGTTGCAACAAGCCCTCCTTACCGGAGGACCTGCCCTGATGGTAAAGCCACTGCCAGTGCCTGCATTAGCATGGATGTCCAACCAAGGGTGGCTAATAAAGCCAAAGAGAGTACAAGACCCCTTGGAAGACGCCCTCACGGTCTTCACCGATGCTGGAAAGAAATCACAGAGAGCAGCAATTACCTGGAGAGATGCCAAGAGTTGGAAGCATCAACTCTTAGAAGCAACACCTGAGGATTCGCTACAAACCTTGGAACTGTATGCCGTTGCATGGGCCTTAGGCCATTGGCCGAATACACGGCTCAATGTGGTTTCAGACTCTCTTTACGTCGTAGGGATAGCGAATCACATAGAAGACGCAGCACTGCGTGATATTCGTAACAAAAGACTGATGGCGCTGCTAATAAGCATGCAAATCGTAATCTCAAAACGGACTGAGAAATATGCAGTGCTGCACATCAGAAGCCACATGGGAACAGATGGCCTTGGAGAAGGAAATGATCGAGCTGACCAACTCGTTGCAGGAATCGCTCAGCCTCCACTATCGCTCCACCAGCAAGCAAGAGAAGCTCATGCCATGTTCCACCAAAATGCTAAAGGACTCGCGCAAAGCTATGGAATTTCAGTGGCAGAGGCGCAGGCCATCGTTAAGGCCTGCCCCACATGCAGCTTCCACAACAACGGAGTGGGAGTGGGGTGCGGGATCAATCCCAGAGGTTTGAAAGCCAACGAGATCTGGCAAATGGACGTGACTCACGTTCCAGAGCTCGGCAGGCTTAAATACCTCCATGTGTCAATTGACACACATAGCCACTTTATTTGGGCCACACCACAACCTGGAGAAAAGGCCAGAGACGTGCGTAGACACCTAACCAGCTGTTTCGCCGTCATGGGAGTCCCCAAAACGATCAAAACAGATAATGGACCCGCATATGTCAGCAAGACACTCCAGACATTTCTGCAGACATGGAACATCACTCACCCGATGGGCATCCCACATTCTCCTACGGGCCAAGCTGTCGTTGAAAGAGCTAACGGGACTATTAAGAGATACCTTGCCAAATTCAAAGACATAGCTGACCCAAAGGAAAGAGTAGCAAAAGCCCTCTTTGTGCTCAATCACTTGTGTATATTTGGAGATGAAAAGGAGCCTCCTGCAATAAAACATCGGGAGGGGGCCACGGCAGAAAAAAGGGGAACCGGGAGTTTTGTTACTTACAGGGATACGGCCACGGGTTTGTGGCAAGGCCCTGCTGAAATTCTATATTTTGGTCATGTCTGTGTGTTTGCCCCCACAGGTCCTCAGTGGATACCCAGCCGTTGGGTGAAACCGGTACCAGGCAAAGCTGGAGCTTCAACGAATCAGACCATCCGACCAGGTTCTACTACGCCTGCATCTAGCCATTGACCCACTCCCCGCACCTTTGAGAGGGATCCTGCCGAGTAGACTCGCTCAGTTCCAGTCTATTGAGGATGCTACTCACCTTCTAGACGGACTGTGGCAGTACTACCCGGGGGGGACTCCAAAACCAGAGCTGTTGTTGGTGCGGGAGGGTGGGACATAGGGCGTGGGTACTGATTTGGTGCGCTGGGTGTACCAAGAGCTGGTGGGTTCACCAAGCACAGTTAACAGGAGGCCTATGGTGTCTCACATGTGATGCCGAGTGGAATCGACAAACTCTGCAAAGGGCATTGCAAGAAGAGACAGGCCTGCCTGGCTTTCAAGGCTTAACCTTATATGAGTCAGCAGAGCAACAGGTTATAGCAGAGTTTCGTTGGCGGGTTAGCCACGAAGTGCACCGCATCCACCTGCAGTTCCAATCCGCAGTGATAACCAAAGCCTGCCGAGATGGCATCAAAATACCACGACAGTGGATGGTGTGAACCTCTGATTGGGAATATATGTGTAATCGCTTTAGGGCTTGCAGTATTGCTGGTAGACGCTTACGCTCACATCACAATAGATCATCGCAAGAACATGTGGGTCACGTGGGCTAATCAGATAGGCCAAGAGTCCTTTTGCTTGTCGCTGGCTACACCTTCTGATCCTTTCCGTACCTGCCTTATTGGGGTTCCATTAGCAGATGCCAGTAGCCTTAAAAACTACACCTCGGAATATCAGGAGCCAGAAGCTGCACTCTCGGCTTTCTGTACTGTGACAACTGGTCGTGTAGTCCTTAAAATCTGCGAAACCCTTCAAATCAAACAGAATCCTTTAGCTGCCCAAGTGCAAAGGATCGCCCGAGGCCTTAATACATCCATGCTTGAGCCGCAAGAGCTAGATCTCTTAGGCTCCCAGCCTGGTCCCTATTGCCTTATGTTTGGGCACGGTGGGTTCCCAGGCAACAATACGTGGATGTCCTGGCGGCCCTGGTGGCCAATCAACGAAAGCACATGGCTACGCCCGAGCACTTCATGGTATTCCAACAGCACAGCCTACTGTAATGATTCCATATGGCCTGAGGAAAGCCATGTGAAACCTAGAGCACTCCCTGTAGGTATCTTTCTTATCTGTGATCGGGTGATCGGGCATGGCCAGGGGTACCATCTAAACCACTGGGAGGGCCCTGCTATTTTGGGAAGTTAACGTTGTTTGCCCCTAGCATCCAACAGCTCCTAAACATCACGCACAAACATCACAGACGATCACAACGAAGTATTCGTCAGTTAGGCCCTGATTGCAAAGACAATGTAAAATTATGGGAATGCCCTGCTGTCTTTTTTGCTTCCCTCCTAGCCCCAGGAACCGCATCAGCACACGCCCTCACCCAGCTTAAAAAGCTTGCATGCTGGGTAGGCACACAAGCAAATGCCACTTGTATTAGGCGAACTCGCTACAGATGTAGATAGTCTGCGTCACGCTTTGCTGCAAGATCGTGCAGCCATCGACTTCTTGCTCTTAGCTCAGGGCCATGGCTGCCAAGAATTTGAAGGAATGTGTTGCTTTAACTTGTCAGATCACAGCTCATCAATACCTTCCCAGTTGCAATGGCTTAATGAACATACTAAGAAGCTCACCGTACAGACTAGTGTAATAGACAGCTGGTTACAGGGCATTTTTGGGAACTTAGGAGGCTGGGCCTTTGGACTCATAAAAGAAGGGTTTAGATGGCTATGCATTATACTCCTGCTCTTACTTGCTGCTCGCATAATATTCTCTTGCCTAGTTAAGCGCATAGAGCAAGTGACACACGGCATTTTGCTCGCTCAAATTAATAGAAACGGGGGAATTATAGAGAATTGGCTACGTGACCGAGGACACGTAGACCCTTTGCAGCTTACAGAGCATGATTTAGCAGAATATCGCACTCATCTTGTATAATAGCTGAGCTACGTGAGAAAGGATGCATGGACTCTGCAGCTGATCAAGGCCTTATGCTGATACAGCGGGGACATGCTGGCCTTGGTGAGCAGTACAGTTAACAATAGACAGCTTATGGTCGGGGCATGGGAAAAAGAGGAACTTAGGCATGGGAAAGTGGAACTTGCTGACCACAAAGGTAGAACTAGAGGGAGGGGTCAGCGGCAGTGCCATAAACCACTCAGCTTGCGCCTTTTGAAATATGCATAAGCCTCATTAGTCACACTATATCTGTAATCCACGACTGATCAATAAATGGAAGCTTGTTGATCACTTATATTGAGCGTCCGGGCTCTCACTCCGTCGCGACAGGGAGAGGGTCACATTTCTTTAGAAACTTATTGGAAGCCACTTTCTCTGCCTATACGTTAGTACCACATGATATTAAAGACATTATTAACTGCATCCTTTCCCCTGCCGAATATATGTTATGGGAAAGGCATTGGAAAAGACATTTAAAAACACTGTCTGACACTTATGCTAAAGATGCAAATCAGACAGATTGGACAATAGAACAACTGGCTGGAGAAGGTGACCTCCAAAAACCCTCAGATCAAGCTACAACCTTACCTGAAGTAGCATTACAAGACATAGCCATTGCAGCTAAAACATCGCTGCTCCTTACTCCTGATGATTCTGTTCCCACACAATATTTCTCTAACATCAAACAGTCAGCAAATGAAAGCTTCATTCAGTTTGCTGATCGTTTAAAAGCTAGCTTAGAGAAACAGATAGAAAGTCCAGATGGACGAAAGGAACTTTTGGGCAAACTTGCCATGGTAAATGCTAATGAAAAATGTAAGAATATCTTGAGGGCCCTACCCATGGACACAGAACCCACAATAGAACAAATGATAGAGACCTGTACTAGACACACATCTGCAGAAAACACAATGACCCAAGCAGTTGTAAAAGGAATCACAGAGGGAGTTTCCAGTGCATTTGCTGCAGCAGTCTCTAAGGAGAATGCCCGCTGTTTCTATTGTGGTGAACTTGGACACTTTATAAAGGACTGCCCACAAAGGTCACCCACCCAGGACCATCGCGCCGCCTACCAAAGGCACCAGAGACAGCAACAGCACCAGCAGCGTCCAAAAAACTTCTATCGGAGCACGGTGTCAAGGCCCCGCACCCAGACAACAAATCAAAGGCCATACTACCCCGCCCCCACTGCGAACTCCACATCGGACCACCGAGAGCAGACAGCTGGACCTCGCCCGGCACCATCATCCCAGGCGATCCCAGAACACATGAGAAGGATCCAACACACGGAGCGCTACCGATCGGAACGAGACGCCAACTGGTAACATCACTGCCATTTAACTTTGTTGACAAGCGTTTTTATCGTATTCCCACAGGAAAGTATGGACCGCATGACGGCCCATGGGACATTCTTATCCTAAGTGACACCATCCATGGTCCAGAACAACTCTTTGTACTACCTGAGATACAAACAGTGCACTCTGGACAAGAGATTCTTGTCCAGCTTTGCTGCATGGACACACCTTTCTTTCTCCCACAGGGAACACCGATTGCTCAAGCTTTTTTACTTCCACAGAACCACCCAGAACAGCTTCCTCTCAATCCTACAGCAATGTGGATAGAGATTGTGGGCGCAAACAAACCGACCATCGAGTGCAGCTTGTTCTGTAAAGGAGAGAGGGTCTACCGCCCAGGGATGCTGGACACCGGAGCAGACGTGACCATCATCGCCCGCTCCGAGTGGCCAGGGAATTGGGAACTGGAGCCAGTGGCAGGTACGATCTCCGGGATTGGTGGAGTTGCAGTATCCATGAGGAGCAAATGAAATGTTGTCATCGAAGGACCTGAGGGCAAGATAGCGACCACCCAACCATTCGTGGTAAGAGCCCCCATCACCCTATGGGGCAGAGACCTTTTATCCCAGTGGGGTGCCATCCTTACCATTCCCAGCCAGGATTTCTGACTGGGGCCACTGAGAAATGCGCGCTGCCATCTACTCCCCCGCTCACCTGGAAGACTGACAACCCAAAGTGGACAAGGCAGTGGCCCCTTGAAGAAGAAAAACTCAGTGTGCTGGAAGCCCTGGTGGAAGAGCAACTTGCCAAAGGTCATATCACTGAGACCACAAGCCCTTGGAATTCCCCTGTCTTTGTGCTGAAAAAGCCCGGCACAAACAAATGGAGACTACTCCATGACCTATGAAAGATCAATGAGGTCATTGAAAATATGGGCCCCCTCCAACCCGGCCTGCCATCACCATCAATGGTGCCCCGAGACTGGATGCTTGCCATCATAGACATTAAAGACTGTTTCTTTAACATCCCGCTCCATCCTCAAGACACACCATGGTTTGCCTTCTCTGTCCCCTCTCTTAACGATGAAGCCCCACTCAGAAGATACCATTGGCTCGTCCTCCCACAAGGCATGAAGAACAGCCCGACCATCTGCCAGTGGTAAGTCGCTCACATTCTATCCCCCATCAGGAGCCTATTCCCAGAAGCAATCATTACCACTATATGGATGACATCCTAATCTGTGCATCAGAAAAAACTTATTTGGACAGAACTCTTAAAAAGACAATTGAAGCCATAGAAGAAGCAGGGTTCGAGATTCATGAGGACAAACTGCATCACTCCAGCCCATGGACTTACCTCGGCCTCCAGATCCATGAGAAAACCATTGTACCCCAGCAACTCGCCATCAAAGAGGATCCCAAAACCCTAAGGGACTTACACAGCCTGTGCGGATCCATAAATTGGATACATCCCCTACTGGGAGTCACAACAGAAGATCTCACCCCCCTCTTCAACCTCCGCAGCAGCAGCGGAGACTTGGACTCTCCACGCGCCCTCACACCTGAAGCCCGAGATACCATCACCAAAGTCCAGGAAGCCCTGTCTTCACGCCAAGCTGTTGGGGTTTTAGTTTAGTCTTTTTTTTTTTTCTCCTGTTAAAGGAATTTTTTTCCCATATGCATGTTGAGAGGGGACAAATGGCCGTACTTAAGAGAAGACAAAAGATCTGGCTACTCTTTTGTTTTCACCTGGGTGTGGGGGCAGTTTGCTCTCAGTGTCTGGAGAGAGAAGCTGCAGAGAAAGGAGGTGCTGGTTCCTCTTTTCGGCCGTTTTTCTTTTCTGCTGGAAACAACGCCGGGATCCCAAAGCCTCTTTCCCTGCCCTGCTGGAGGCCGGGCTGTGGCCGCCCTGCCCCACTGCTGCTTCGAGCTTTCACTGCGTTGTAGCTGTGCTTGCCCTGCCTGCCTGGACCTCTGGGGGGTTCCCCATCTGGATACATCTCGTCTGCCACCTGGGATTTGTGCTCGTCCCTGCCGCTCCAGCCTGCCGTCCCAGCCTGCCGTCCCAGCCTGCCGTTCTAGCCTGCTGTTCCCGAGAGTCCGGGATCAGCTGCCCAGCGGTTTGTGAAGCCTTTGTTCCATCCCTTCCCGGGATCCCGGGATCGGCTGCCCAGCGGTTTGTGAAGCCTTTGTTCCATCTCTTCCCGGGATCCCAGGCCGCCGGTGCCGCGTGCTCCCCGAGCTCGCTCCGGAGCGCCCCCTGCAGCCGCGGGGGAACCATCGCACCTGCCCTGCTCACCGGGAGCCGCCAGCGCCCCTGCCGGCTGCGAGCGGAACTGCACCCGAGGGGAAAGGGCCTGACAGCCGAGAAGGCTGGCACTGGGTTTGTGATTGTTTGCTGTTACTGCCATAGTTATTGCTGTTTTGTTTGACTGGTTATATATATATAATAGTAAAGAACTGTTATTCCTATTTCCCACACCTTTGCCTAAAGGCCCTTGATTTTCAAAATTATAATAACTCGGAGGGAAAAGGGTTACATCTGCCATTTCAAGGGAGGCTTCCGCCTACCTTAGCAGACACCTGTCTTTCAAAACCAAGACAGGAGAAGCCCCACAAGTGCTTGGAATGTGGGAAGGGCTTCAGATGGAACTCCAGCCTGAGGGAACACCAGAGGATCCACACTGAGGAAAAGCCCTATGAGTGTGGGGAATGTGGGAAGAGCTTCAGGCAGAGCTCCCACCTGATCCGGCACCAGGTGATCCACACCAGGGAATGGCCCTATGACTGCTTGGAATGTGGGAAGAGCTTCGGCTGGAGCTCTGCCCTGAGAAAGCACCAGCGAACCCACACCGGGGAGAGGCCCTATGAGTGTGGGGAGTGTGGGAAGAGATTTCCGACCACCTTCAATCTCCTCGTACATCAGTGGATTCACACAAAAGAGAGGCCCTTCTGCTGCCCCGACTGCGGGAAGGGCTTCAAGCAAAATTGCACCCTCGTCACCCACCGGCGCATCCATACCGGGGAGAGGCCCTACGAGTGTGGGGAATGTGGGAAGAGCTTCACCAGCAGCTCTGAGCTGATCCAGCACCAGGTGGTCCACACCGGGGAACGGCCCTATGAGTGCTTGGATTGTGGGAAGAGCTTTGGGTGGAGCTCTGACCTGAGGGCACACCAGCACACCCACACCGGGGAGAGGCCCTACGAGTGCTCTGAGTGTGGGAAGAGGTTTCAGAGGAGCTCCCACCTCCTCCAACATCAGCGCATTCACACGGATGAGAGGCCCTTCCGCTGCCCCGACTGCGGGAAGGGCTTCAAACACAACTCCACCCTCATCACCCACCGGCGCATCCACACTGGGGAGAGGCCCTACGAGTGTCCCCAGTGTGGGAAGAGCTTCTCCAGCAGCTCTCACTTGACCCAACACCAACGGAGGCACCGCTAAGGGAAGCCCCGCGAGTGCCCCGAGTGCGGGAAGAGCTTCGTGCGCTGCTCCAGCTCCATCCCCCGTGGGAGGATCGGCGTTGGATGATCCCCAGTGACCCCCGTTGGGCAGAGCCCTGGTGACCCCCGTTCCGGGTGATCCCCGCTGGGTGGGGGGAAGGTGTTGGAGAGATTTCTTTGCCTTCTCCTTGTGCTGCTGGGATTTGGTTGGGAATAAATTCCCTCCCTGTGCCCAGGCTGAGTCTGTTGTGCCCGTGCTGGTGTTTGCTGAGGGATCTCTCCCAGTCTTATCCCATCCTAGGAACCCTTGGTTAAATTTTCTCTCCCCTGTGTGGCTGCAGGGGGCAGGGACAAAGTGGCTTTGGTGGGTGCCTGGCACTGTTCCAGCGTCCCCCCAGGCCATGGACATCCCTGGGATCCCAGTGTGCTGGTCCATTCCCCTCTCCTCCTTTCCAGGCTGCACTGTGATCTGAGAAATGCTTGTTAGGCCTTGGCCTTGAAAACAGCACCTGGGCTCAGCTCTTTCCGAGCTTGTCAGAAATACTGTCTGCTCCCAGGAATTGCTGAGGAGCTCCTGCTTTCCTTATGACCAGCCCTGGAAAAGGTTTCTCTTGCCTGAATGGCATAGCATTACTGTTCTCCCACTTTCAGAGAAAGTGCCGACCCAAACTGTGGCCGGGATGAAACATCATTATGGCTGAAGCCCACTCTCTTGGGACCCTCTCAACAGCAGCCCAAAAGGAGACCCTTTGAGTTCTCCTGGGCCACCGTGGGCTGTGACCAGCACTCTCCCTCTGAGGGGGCCTCTCAGAGCCAGCAAACCTTCAGGTTTGCTATACCTGGAGATCGCCAAACCACGATGTGTCCTGGGCCGATACTCTCACTCCTCAAGGCCTGATCCTGTGCCCAGCAGGAGAGGAAAAAGCTTCCAAAGTGAGGATTTCACTGACCTCTGAGGGGAATTTTTCACAGGAACCTTGCTTGCACTGACTGTTTCTGTCTGTGTGCATGCCCCTGTGCATATGCTATAGCAAACCTGAGAGAAATACTGCTTTCTTCGGTGTTTAAGTGAGTCAAGGTTCTGAAAAGTTAAAATTTTAGCTAAGAGTTAGAAGAAATTTGTATTAAGACACAAAGTAGAAAAACAAAAGATAAGTTAATACTTAGTAGATGCCTAAGCTAGAGCTAAGTGATGTATTATTTGCCATTATATTTTTAAGTTTTGTTTATAGAAGGAAACAAAATGAATGAACTGTCATCAAAAGAAATTGAAACTAATAGAACCAAGAACAGCACCTGGGTTTTGTAATAATTAATCAAAAGTAGGAGATCTTGGGCTGCGCCAAGAGGTCATGAAGGCCTGCTACAGCAAGGAGGTAAAAAGGTCACTGTGAGGAAGACATTCCTGACTTCCTCTTTCAGGACCACTGACCCAATTCAAGAGAGAAACTGCACATACATGAAAGACCAATGATCTCATTTTAATACAAAGCGGAGGATGGGAGGTGCTGGGGTCATACATATGCAGAAGATGTAAAACTTTGAGTAATAAATAGAGAATGAGAAACCTTGTACTTGGCTGGCATGTCTTTAGGAGGCTACTCCCATGCCCCCCCGCTGGTGCCTGAATAAACATACCACTTTCTAACTTTAATTAGTTAGAGGGTCTTTGTCCATGGATATCGAGACTTAATGAATCACCAGAAACCCTCAACTCCCTTGAAGCCAGCATCTCCCATATCTCCTGGAAGATCCCCCCAGGTCCCCATCCATGTCTTAGTTCAACATCTTTATTTTTACCCTGGGTTTGGGTGTTTTGAAAGGACAAAGAGAAATGAAAAGAAAATCAAGGCCACGGGGAGCCAGGAAGAGGTGGAGCCCCCCAGCCTGGTGTCTTCCCACACAGATCACCAGCACCACGGAGCTCTGGGGCTCTGCCCAACGGGGGTCACTGGGGATCATCCAATGCCGATCCTCCCACGGGGGATGGAGCTGGAGCAGCGCACGAAGCTCTTCCCGCACTCGGGGCACTCGCAGGGCTTCCCTTAGTGGTGCCTCTGTTGGTGCTGGGTCAAGGAAGAGCTCTGTGAGAAGCTCTTCCCACACTGGGGACACTCGTAGGGCCTCTCCCCGGTGTGGATGCGCCGGTGGATGATGAGGGTGTAGTTGCGCTGGAAGCCCTTCCCGCAGTCGGGGCAGCGGAAGGGCCTCTCATCCGTGTGACTCTGCTCATGTTTGAGGAGACTGCAGCTCCTTGGAAACCTCTTCCCACACTCCCCACACTCGTAGGGCCTCTCCCCTGTGTGTGTCCGCTGGTGTGCCCACAGGCTGGATCTCCGGCCGAAGCTCTTCCCACACTCCCCACACTCGTAGGGCCTCTCCCCTGTGTGGCTTCTCTGGTGGACAATCAGGTTGGAGCTCTGGCTGAAGCTCTGCCCACACTCCTCACACTCGTAGGGCCTCTCCCCTGTGTGGATTTTCCAGTGGCGGATCAGACTGGAGCTGTCTCTGAAGCTCTTCCCACACTCCCCACACTCATAGGGCCTCTCCCCGGTGTGGATTCTCTGGTGGACAATCAGTCTGGACTTCCACCTGAAGCCCTTCCCACATTTTGAGCACTTGTGGGGCTTCTCCCCATTGCGAAGCTGTTCATGGACCCCCAGCTCCAAGCTCTGGCTGGATCTCCGGCCCCCTTCCTCCTTGGACCTCCTTGGGCTGTGCTTGCAGCCCCTCCTTGTGCAGCATCTCTGGGGCTTTTCCTCCCCCTTAGATTCCTGCCCCGTGGAGCCGCTCAAAACGGCCTCTCCCACCACCTTCTGCCACGGGGATTTGTCCTCTCTGCGCTCCGTGCTCAGCTCCCTGTCTGGTGGAGGAAGGACAAGGAGAGGATGGGATTTGCCTCCGTGCCACAGGGAAGGGGAAGGAGATCCCCCCAGTCCGTCCCCGGCAGGACGGCGTCGGCAGCGGGGCTGTCCTGCAGCCGGGGGCGATGCTGGGCTCGGAGATGGAGCAGGAGAGAAGGGGAAGGGGCAGTGACTTCCTCCTCACCTGCCTGGGGCTCCCGGGGCATTTTCCTCTTCTTCGCGGCCTCCTCCTCCTCCATCCGGCCACGGCTTGGCAATGGGAAATCCTGCTCTGGGGGAAAACAAGGCCTGAGCGCCTTGGGTTTGGTGGTTCCGCTGCCCGAGCCCAGCTCGAGAAGTCGCCGCTCCTTTCAGTGTCGAGGGGCCCGGACCCCACTCATCTCCAGCCTCCCCCACCCCTCCAGGCTGCAGGGGGTCCCCCGGCCCCGGAATCGCCCCCCTCCGCTCTCCCTACTCCGGGGCTCCCGCGTTCCCCCCCGGCTCTCCCGGGCATCCCCAAAACCGATATCGCCCCCACACCCCCCCCAAGGGCCATTTGCGGCTCAGCTTTGGGCTCCTGCAAGCTCCGAACATCGCCTGCCCCGCAAAAAACCCTCCCGGAGACCCCCGATGGATTTGGGGCGAGCTCCCCCTCCCCGCTCACCTCGGGATGCGGGGGGGCGATGCTGCCGGAGCCGGGGGAGCTGCGGCCTCAGCGGGCGGGCGGGGGAACCGCGCGCTTCTGCTGCTGCTCCTCCTCTTCCTCCTCCTCCTTTTCCTGCTCCTCCTCTTCCTCCTCCTCCTCCTCTCTCCCTCCTCTTCCTCGCGCTGCTCCTCCGCTCCCGCCCCGGCCCGGGCAGGTTCCGACACCCCAAAGCAGCCGCGCTGTGCCCTGGGGGGTTCCCAAAGCGGCCCCGCCCCGCGCGGCACTGGGACCGATACTGAGAGCACCGGGAAGGAACTGGGAGCACGATCCCTCCCAGTACGGCACTTACTGGGAGCACTGGGAGGCAACAGCGACTGGCGGCGGCTGCAGCCGGTGCTGGGCGTGGCCAGGATGAGGGCGGGGTTATGCAAAATACAAGGGGAATACCGCGGTGTGATTGGTGGGCGTGGGTGGGCGTGGTTATGGAAATAGCGGAACGTTTCCCGCCGTGCGTTTGCAGGAGGTGGGCGTGGTTATGTAAAATAGGTGGGCCCTGCTCGGTGTGGCGTGTGGGTTTGTGGGCGTGACCATGCAAATTACGCTGGTATTGCCCAGTGGTTTGTCGTTCTGGTGGGCGGGGTTATGCAAATAAGAAGGCCGGTCCGCATTTAGTTGTTGGACGTGGTGTCCGGTGTCCGGTCCCGGAGCGCGGAGCCCGGTTCGGGGGGTGTCAAGCGCGGAGCCCTGTCCAGGGAGTGTCCAGTCCCGGAGCGTGGAGCTCGCTCTGGCCACTCGAGGAGGGGAAGTTTTGGGGTCCCCAGAGTCCCCTGGGGTGGGGAGGGGGGGGATTTAGGGTCCCCAGGAGAGGGGGCCGCCCCCCGAGCTCCCCCCACTTTGTGCTGTCTCCAAGAATGTCCCCAAATCTCCCCCCATCATGGGGGCGCGGATCCCCATTCTAATCGCGGTCCCGATCCCGATCCCGGGAGTGGCTGACCCCGATCCCGATTCCGGGGGCGGCTGATCCCGATCCTGACCACGGTTCGGACCCCAATCCTGACCCCAATCCCGATCCCGGGGGTGGCTGACCCCGATCCCGATCCCGATCCCGGGGGTGGCTGACCCTGATCCTGACCCCGATCCCGATCCTGATCCCGGTCCCGGTGCCACGTGAGCGCTGATCCCGTTAAGAGCCTTTGCCCGGGGGGGGGTGACAGCCATGGCCGCCCCCCGGCGCGCACTGTTCCTGTCACCGCTGCTCCTCGGGCATCGGCCTGGACGTGGCCGTGCGGCTACCTGGGTGAGGGGGATGTCCCCAAATGTCCCCAAGGCGGGAGGGGACACGGGATGCACCGGGAGGGGATGGGGGGGACACCCCCGGCTTGTCCCCAGCACGGGAGGGAGACAAGGGACAAACCGAGAGGGGATGGGGGACACCCCAGGACTGTCCCCAACACGGGAGGGGGTCCCCGACAGGATTTTGGGGTGTCCTTGACGGGATTTTGGGGTCCACAGTTCTGGCCACCACGCAGAACCTGTCGCAGCCAGGGTTTGGGGTCCCTGGGGTGTTCCTGGGGGCTTTTTGGGACCCCCTGATGAATTTTTGGGGGTTTTTGGGGTTGCATGCGGGACCTGTGCCAGGGGATCCCTGACGGGGTTTTTAGGGTCCCTTTCAGGATTTTGGGGTCTGCAGTCCTGGCCACCATGCGAGACATGTCCCAGCAGGTTTGGAGGTGTTCCTGATGGGGTTTTTGGGATCCCTGACAGGATTTTGGAGATTTTGGGATCCCTGGCAGCTTTTTGGGATCCCGAATCGCCCAAACTGGGCCAAGAGGCACTTCAGAGACACTCAGAGAAGTGGGTATTTGCTTTATTCAGTGCCGGATACGTGGGGGATCTCTCCTCCAAAAACACACACACACACACACACACACACACACACAGCACTTCCTACAACACAATATTATGGGTAAAATTCATTAATATTCATCACATTCTTTGGGATAGGGGTGGTTATACAAATCAGTTCTTGGAAGTCATTAATATCATTAGCATATGTGTCACACATGAGTGGTGTGTCCTGGTGGTCGCACTGAGGAAGGCTCCTCTTCTTCCTCGCGGGTCTTTCCAATGAAGATCAGTACTCTTCATCACAATGCACTTTTCACCTTTCTTTCTGGAGCATGGGCAGTCCTTTGTGGGGTGACTCAGCAGTTTCTGTGCTGGTTTCAAACAGATTCTTGTTCCTCTTATCTTGACAAGATTAGGGCGAATCCTGCTTCTCAGGTTTTGTGATTAACATTTGCTGTCTCCCAATAGTTAACTGTGCTTACATGAGTAAAGTATTGATCACCCGTTTCTCAATCCCCCCTTTTTCTTTGGTCATTTGTAATTCTTTACAAATCTCGCATGTCTTGAAAGTAAGTACCCTTTTCTGCCTTGCTTCTGGGTTTGTGCTTTTGCCACTGAGCATAAGCACGGCGATTCCAAGTACATAACTGTCGCTGCTGGAGCTGCCCGGTCACTCGCAGTGACGGGTCTGATGCGCTCCGAAGACCAAGATGAAGCCGGTCTCGCCGCAAGAGGCAAAGCTCTCAGGGTGCTGAATGGTTTGCACTCGCAGGCAGAGGCAAGAAGGAAGGAAGGGACTCCAGTAGAGTATCCAGGGCTCTGTTGTCCGCAGGGGGAGCAGGGATCGAAGACCCCAGAAAAGGGGTTGCACAGCCTTTTAAAGGGGGGGTTGGACAAAGGGCGGCAACAATCTCAGGGCCAGTGGGGAAGAAGGGGAGGGTTCACAGGTGGAGTGACATACAATTAGCCAATGAGGGAAAACAAGGGGAGGGGAGAAATTCAAAGGGACCAAGGGGGTATCGAGGGGAGAAGAACTTTCTAGCAGGGCGAGGGGAAAGGGGTGGTGTACATCAAGGATTGGCAGCTAAGGCAAGGCGTATACAATGCAGCAAGGGGAGGGGAAACTGCAAACTGATTGGCAATGAAATGAACTGGGACAGACCAAGTACGGGGGGAAAGGTGCACAGCAACATCTCCCCTGTTTTTGTTTAAAAAAATAAAAGAAACTTAAACCTTAAACTGGGGTGCTTTGGGTATCATCCCAGCAAGATGTTTCTCTGGTAGCCGTGGCTACGGCTGCCTGGGTAGATCTTGTACCACTGGTACTCTTTAACGAGAAGGTTTTCTCTACTGCTGCGAGTAGGAGTCTTTTGATGCACCCAAATAGTAAGAATAGAAGAAAGATGTTGTTAAGACCTGGAAGACTTTGAGGTTTATAAATATAAGGGGGAGTAATTGCAAGGCGCTGTACTGTATGTATGTTGGGGTTTTAATAAGTAATAAGTCATTTAATAAGTAATAAAGTAATAAAATTACAGATGGACCATGATAGGAAAATAACTTGCTGCAGGAAAAATTCCTCAGGATAGCTGGTTATTCCCAATATCTACTGCTGTAATTGAGTAAGGAGAAATGGACAACAAGCCATGTCTGATTACCAACATGCTGATGTTGTGCTCTCTTCCCCAGTCTGCTCTCCAAAGATCTGGGACTGACAAAGATGAAGGACTTTTAAGAGCTATTCTGGTTATTTCAGAGAAAGTTTAAAATGGAGAAGGGATTGGGGTGATTAGGAGGCTCTCATTACCCATCATTTTCAGTGCTGCCTTTTGCAGCAAAAATGACAAATGTGCCCTGTTGGTGTTGTGTTGGTGTTTAGATTGTCTGAGTCCCTCAGCCCTGAGCTGGGTTCCCATCCTGGTGGAACTGTCCTGCCTGGTGCTTGCAGGATGCCCTGGAACAAACCCTCCTCCCCATCATCCACAACGAGCAGAAGGGCATGAGGACAGTGCTGCGAGGATGGGCAAGGAGGGGCACTTTGCTTGGGGAGAGTGGGGCAGGAGAGGCCTTCAGTGGCCTGGCAGAGATACTCCGAGTTGTTGTTGGTTTCCATACAACAAAAGGTTTCCCCTTCCCTCAGAGATCCGGAGTGATGCTCTTGGCCGGGTCCTCCTTTCTCTCCTGCCTTCCTTTGCCTGCTCTTTTTCCTTCCCAGTGTCTCCCTTTGCCCAGGGCAGCTCCCAGCTTCATCCCTCCTCCTCCACCCCCACTCCTCCTCCCCTCAGGCCCAGTGCCCACCCTTGGCCCCCTCCCCCCAAACCCATCGCATCCCATGGGAGGAGCAGGGATGGAGCTGGGGCCGGTCGGGCTGGGGCAGCGCTGGGCTCTTGGCTGCTCCCAGCCACTGTGGGGGAAGCCAGGAAGGGGAAAAGAGGGAAGATTGTTGTGTGGAGAAAAAAGTTTGGGGCTTGTGGTCACACTAGCTGGGGATTTGGACCCCTTTGGTCTCACCGCAGGAGCCTGGAGATTTTGGAGGGGGAATACAGAGATGGGTGGGAGATCCCAAGGGATTTTGGGGACAGGGTGAGGGGTTGTGGGAGCCGCTTCCTGGGGGGGAGTCAGGCCAGAGACCCCTGGGCTGGACTCCTGGTCTGGGCATTCCAGCTCCCATTTTCTGCTCTCTTCCTCCCTTTTTCCCACCTCTCTCAATATTTTCCCGTCGTCCCCACCACACCCCTGAGACACCCACATTCACCTGAGTCCCACTGCCCCCAGACACGGGAGCTCCCAGCACCACCAGTACCACCAGTACGGCCCCAGCTGCCAGCACATGCCCCATGGCCAGTGCCGGGCAAGTGCCGCCAGCCCCAAAGCAGCCACGCTGTGCCGTGGAGGGGTCCCCAGGGCCCTGCCCCACACGGCACTGGGAGCACCAGTCCGGACCAGTGCAGAGCACGGGTGGGCAGCGTCAGAACTCACGAAAGTGGGTCCACCACAAGCCATTTAGAACCTCCCAAACTGGTGGAAAGCATCAGGATCCTCCCAGAAAAGGCCTCAACTCCACCTCCGAAAATGAACGGGAAATCACCCAAATCCGTTTATAACCCCCCAAAACTGGTGGAAAGCAGCAGGATCTACCCTAAAATGGGTTCCCCATGTCCTTCCCTGTGGGGCCGCACTCCAAGTGCAAGAGCCAGGTGTGTCCCCCCTCCCAGTAACACATCCCTCAGGACTGGAGGGTGCCCCAAAACCTCCTCAGTACTGGATCAGCCAAACCTCTTAATCCCAACATGTGTCTGTTTCATTCCAGACCCCATCCCAGCCATCCTCCCTCTCCCAAATACAGCCCCGTTCTTAGGGGGGCAGAGCTGCTTCTGGGGGCATCAGTGAGTGCAGGGGATCCTTTATCCCCCTCGTGCCGCTCCAAGCTCCCGAGGGCAAAGCCCTGGTTTCTAGGGCTGTGCCTACTTCTCAAATCTGTCGGATTTAATACCCAAGTGTGGCCGGGACACGGTCCCGGGAGCTGCGCTAATGCCCGGCGGTGCCCGGGAGGGTCTGAGGGGAGGGGAGTTCATAAGGCCGAGGCGGCGGCAGCGGGAGCCGCGGGGCCCGGCCCGTGGGGGCGGCCGGGGGTGAAAAGTGCGCGGCGACCCCAGCGCGGTGCCCGAGGGCTGAGCGGAGCTGGTCGGGAACACCCCGCTCGTCTCCGCCGCTCCAAGCCGCTTTCCCGGCTCCGGCTGCCGCCGCCGCCCGGCCCCGGCGCGGTCCCGCGGGGTCGCCGCTCGAGGCGCAGCTGGAGGGGCTCGATCCGGGCCGCGCCCCGCCCGTCCCTCGCTGCGGCTCCTTCAGTGACTCGGGGCTGCGAAGATGCCCTGGTGAGGCTCTTTCATTGCATTTTATTCCGTTCTCTCTATTTTTTTTTCTATTCACACCTCTCATCCTCCTCGGCGCTGCCCTTCTGGCCGCACCCGACAGCGCCCGTCCCGCCGTGCGGCTCTTCAGTGACACCGGGCGCCGCGGACATCCCCGTGCAGTTTTTTATTCTATTTTACTCCATTCTCTGGATTTTATTCTACTCACCCTCCGCCCGTCCCTCGGTGCAGCTCCTTCAGACGCGGGCGGGGCAGACGCCTCTCGGTGCGGCTCTTTGATTGTATTTTATTCTCTTCTCTGTATTTCCTTTCGTTCCCAGCTCGCCCGTCCCGCGGAGCGGCTCCTTCAGGGACCCGGGGCGGCACAAACCCCTCGGGGCGGCTCCAGCAGAGCCCCGCCCGCCGCCGCTCCCCGAGGCCTCCCCGCTGCTCCCCGGCCATCGGACACCGCAGGCGGCCCCGGCCCCTTCTTCCTCTTCTTCCTCCTCCTCCTCCTCCTGCCGGGATTCAGCCCCCGCCGCCGCCCGGCTCCTTCTGCCGCTCCTGCCCGGCACGAAGCGGCGGTGCCGCTGACGGGGCCGGAGCGCGGCTGCCCCGCGACTGCCCCGCGCCTCAGGGCCGGGCCGGGCAGTGACCGCACGGCTGGGGAGGGACCCCCGCTGGACACGGCAAGGATTCCTGTCCCTCAGGGGAAAGCACGAACTCACCGAAACTCCCATCCCTTCTCCGTGCGCCGCTGGCCAGAGGAGGGAGGGAAACGGGGATTGCGCTGGAGTTTTACATTCAATCCTTACAAAGCAGAGTCCCAGACGGAGCTCGGCTTTCAGCTTCAAACGAGGGAATCCAACAGGAGCGCTGGCGCCTCTGTAACCTCAAGCTGTTCCTTGATCCTCGACACTTTAGTCCTGGCCATAGGAAGCCCTTCAGCAGCAATGTCTCTCCCAGCCACTGGTTTCTGGCTCACACCCAGCTCGGAGCTTGGACAAGAAACCCAAAGTCCCAGGAGAAGAAGCTCTGCTGTTACTTTCTTTTTTCAGAGTTCTCTTTAATTATATTTTAGATATCATCTATATTTTACTGGGGTTTTTTTCCGTTTCTGAAATCTCGTGTTTCTTCTCTCTTTGCCCCCTCCAGCCCTTGTCCCCCTCCCGGAGGTTTGTGGGGCGCTGCTGTCCCTCAGCCCTTCCTGCCCCGGCACCCGCGGCCGCTCCGGTGCCCTCAGGCCCCGGCTCGAAGGGAAACCACAAAACCCTCTGGAAAGAAAGCCGGTCTGGGGGAAAACCCTGCAGGGGGGATTGAATGCCACGGACAGCGATTGCTGAGAGTTGGAGATTCCAAACGCTCCAAGGGGCCCGAGGGAACCGCGCTGCGGCCTCGGGGCCTCCCTGGGGCACCGCGGGGACCCCCGAGCAGAGCGACTCTTCCCACCCCCCAAAATCCGCAGCTTTGGGTCAGCTGAGGAAAAGAGCTGGAAAAAGGGGCTGGAAAGGGGCTGGAGCCCGAGGGGACCCCTCAGCCATGGCCCGGAACAGCCGCAGGAAAATGCCCCGGAAACCAAGGAAATCGATGGAAGGAATGAGGAATTTTTGAACTCTTTCCGCTGCTGTTTCCAGAAGGTCCCGGCCGGGTCCTGCTGGGAGGAGCCGGGGGCAGGGAGGGGCCTCAGGGCTTAATTGGGGAGAAAAGTTGAATTGGGGCAAGGAAACTTGAATGGTGGGGAGAAGATGTGAACGGAGGGGATTTGAATGGGAGGGGATGATTTGAATTGGGCAGAGAAAATGAAGTGGGGGAGGAGCCCCCCAGGCCTCGGCTGTGCCCCGAAGGTGCTGCCAGCGCTTCCCCTGCTCCCACCCCCCGGGCTGGGGGCGCGGAGCTGCCGCTGCTCCCCGGGAATGCCACGGGATAAAAACTCCACTCAAGCTTTTATGTTCTCAGTCACTCCCAATAAGATCCCAGTCGCCCCCATCATGGTCCCAGTTGTTCCCAGTCATGCCCTGTATGGTTCCTTTCACTCTCAGTTCCTCCCAGTAGAGTAAGGTTAGGCCCCAGTCACTTCCAGTATGAACCCAGCCACTCCCAGGCAGTCCCTCTATGATGCCTTTTGTCCCATCATGGTCCCAGTTGCTCTAAGCATGATCCCAGTATGAGTTCAAACACCCTCAGTATGATTCCAGGTAACTTCCCAGTAGGAGTCTGGTTTGATTCCTGTCAGGCCCAGTATGATCCCAGTCACTCCCAGATACTCCCAGAACTATGCCAGTCACTCCAACATGACCCTGTCACTCCCAGTATGATCCCAGTATGACCCCAGCATGGGCCAGCTGCTCCCAGGATGATCCCAGTTGCTCCCTGCATTTTTCCAGTTGTGCCCTTTCACCACCACTGTGGTTCCAGTCACTCCCAGTACAATCCCAGTCATTCCCAGTATGATGCAAATCACTCCCACTATATCCCAGCAGCACCCATTGGCCCTCAACATGTTCCCAGTAGCCCCCAGTGTGGTCCCAATATATCCCAGTATAATTCCTGGTGCTCCAAACCTGGCCCTGCCCAGTCCTGGTACTGGTCCCAGTGTATCCTGCTGTCCCACTCTGTCCCAGTCCATTCCGGTCCCTTCCCGGCAGCCACCGCCGTTCATTGGATCTGTGTTCCTCTCCCCCCCCACCCCAAAGCTGCCCCCCAAGATGCTGGCGGGGATCGGGGGCTTCGTGTTGGGCTTCGTCTTCCTGGCGCTGGGGCTCGGCTTCTACCTGCGCAAGCAGGTGACGGGAGGGGCCCGGGGGTCGAGTCCCCCCTCCCCCAGAGCGTGTGTGCCCCCCCCGGGCCCCCAGCCCGGTGTCACCCCCTTTGCTCTGCCCACAGAGCTCCTGAGCCGCCGGCGGCCGCAGCTCCTCCCCGTGGCCTCGGGCCCGGCCGGGGCCCCCTGCTCTGTCCCCGGGCTGATTTTGGGGGGGTCGTGTGTCCCCCCCAGCCCTGCCGTCACTCTGCCCCTGCCCGGCTTCTCCCAGTGTTCCCAGGAAGGCTTCCCAGTTCGCCCCGGTCCCGTTTATTGGGGAACAGTGGGAAGGGACTTTGGGGGATCCCGCGGGGGGACCGAGACTGGAGGGGGCAGAACCGGCCCCAGGATGGATCGGGAATGGGGACTCCCGTGTGTCACCCCGCTCTGTGGGGTCCTTGGGAGGAACCTGAACCCCAAATCGGCACCCAGCGAACCCCAAAGGCGCAGAGACCCCCCCCCATAAGCCGCCCCACAGCCCCCAAGGACCAACCAAAATTCCCCGCGAGTATCCGATAATCAGAGAAGGCGCTGAACAACCTTCAGCCAATCAGAGCGCGCGGCGCTGGTGACTCACCAGTTGCCAGGCAGACCCGCAGCGCCCAGCGCTCCCCACCCGGACCCCACCTGCGCCCCCCCCTCGCCCCCAGCGCCCCCCGCCAGGGGAATTTGGGGAGGGGGCGCGTGGGGGGCTCCCAGGCCGGGCCCACAGCCCAGCCCTGCCCCAGCCCGACCTATCCCGGCTCCCTCCCGGCTCCTCCCGCGGGATGCGACCGCGCTGGGAAAACGGGGGGCCAAGGGTGGGCGCTGGGCCCGGGGGGAGCAGGAGAAGGGATGGGGGAGGAGGAGAAGGAGAAGGAGGCATCTTTTAATGATATTTTATTGAGTCTCATTTTTTAGACACCAGGATCAATTCTCTCCGGGCGTCAGGGCGAGTCCCTCAGGGCTCTGGGGCTCTGCTGCCGGCTCACCCCGTGCCAGCCCAGCGCCAGCGCTCAGCGGGGCCTTGGCTTCCCGTGCCCTTTCCCGTGTCCCCAGCCCAGCGTCACCACCCCCGTGTCCCCAGGTCGTGCCCCACCCCTTCCCCCCTCCCCCTCTGTCGAGACACGGAGGATGAGAATTTCCCCACCATCCACCCCAAAGGTTCCCCCGAGGCCATTTCCTCTCGTCCTTTCCCTTGGGAGCAGAGCCCCAGCCCTCCTGGCTGCCCCCTCCTGTCAGGGACTTGGAGAGAGCCAGGTCCCCCCTGAGCCTCCTTTCCTCCAGGCTCAGCCCCCTCAGATCCCTCAGCTGCCCCTCAGAAGTCCTCCAGACCCTTCCCCAGCTCCATTCCCATCTCTGGACGTGCTCCAGCCCCTCCATGTCTTTCTTGCAGTTTGAAGCCCAATCGCTGCCCTGTCGCTTCAGGTGCCAAAACCCCAGGGAGACTCCTTGGAAATGGGGGTAGAGAGGAGCCCTTCAAAGGGAAACGTGTGCAAAAATGCTCCCAATGGCCGAGCGGGTTTGGTGTGGCTGCGGGAGGAAGAGATGCTCCGGGACTCCGCCTCGGCCCCGGAGCGGAGCGGCCCGTGCTGCCCCGGGGCGCGCGGGGCTCGGCCGTGGGGCGCGCGGGGGGGAACGGACACACGGGCACCGGACACACGGACACGCGGACAAACGCTCCCAGCGCTTCAGCGGCAGCGGCAGCAGCGGCAGCAGCGGCAGCAGCAGCACAAGAGCAGCACAAGAGCAGCGAGTCCACGAACCCTCTGTTAAGTCCCTTCTCCTGCTCCTCCTCTCCCTCTGCCAGTGTCTCGCACCCTCTCCCGCTCTCCCTTTCGTTCCCCAACCCCCCCGTCCCGCGGCCTCCCTCTCCCCGTGCCCGGCCGGGCCATGCCCCCGGCCCGCCCCCGGCCCCGGGCGGGGCTGCCCCCTCCCCGCCCCCGGGCGTCCCGCCGCGGTCCCGCCTCCGCCCGGCTCTCGCCGTCCTGGCTGTGGCGCTGCTGGGCGGGCATCAGTGCCTGGCTCCTGGGCACCATCGCCAGCCCCTGGCTCCGGCTGGCCCGACCCCGGCCCCGGCCTCGGCTCCTCCCGGGGCCCGCCGGGGACACAGGCGGCGCGGCCGCTCCCGCCGCCTCCGCAGCGTCTTCCCCGCTCCGAGCTCCGCCGCTCTTGAGCGCGGCCGCCGGCCCCGAGCCGCCGGTGTCCGCTTCAAAAGAGCCAACATGTGGGGATGGCCGGCCCGGGGCGGTTGAGCGGCGCTCGGGGGCCGTTCCTGGCCCCGGGCCGAGCGCTGACGGCCGCGTCTCGCCGGCACGGAAGGCGCAGCAGGGCCTGAAGGAGCGCTACCGGCTGGGTTCGCTGCTGGGGCGCGGCGGCTTCGGCAGCGTCTTGGCGGCGACGCGGCTCTCGGACGGCGCCCCGGTGAGTGGCGGGGCCGGCGGCGGGCGCAGGAGGCGGGGGGCAAAGGAGGAGGAGAAGGAGCATGGGGCTCGGCATGGCGGGCGGCGAGCTCAGCCCGCTGCTCCCCTTGCCTTGCAGGTGGCCGTCAAACGTGTGCCGCGGAACCGCATCCACCATTGGGGCCAGCTGGTGAGTGAGCGAGGGGCAGCGGGAGAAGCCGGGGCGCGACGGGCGGGGATGAGCCGAGGCCCGGCAGGGTGGAAGCCGCCAGAACGCCTCGAGGGAGAGCGGCCGTGGGGCCAGCGGAGCGCGCAGAGCGTCCCCGGCTGGCTGAGGGCTTGCCGAGCCCCGGCACGGCATGGGCCCCGCTGACGGCATCGTGCTCCTCCCACAGCCCGACGGCACCCGAGCACCACTGGAGATCGTGCTGCTGGACAAGGTGTCCGCTGGCTTCCCCGGCATCGTCCAGCTCCACGAGTGGCTGGAGCTCCCCAACAACGTGGTGATGGTGCTGGAGCGGCCGGAGCGGTCTCAGGACCTCCTTCACTTCATTCGGGCACGGGGCTTCCTGTGCGAGGAGGTGGCGCGGCACCTCTTCCGCCAGGTGCTGGAGGCCGTGCGGCACTGCACCAGCTGCGGGGTCCTGCACCGGGACATCAAACCGGAGAACATCCTGCTTGACCTGGCCACCGGGCAGGCCAAACTCATCGACTTTGGCTGTGGCACCTACCTGCAAGCCGCAGCCTACACCAGCTTTGCAGGTGAGCCCACGCAGGGGGATGCTCCTGGCATCTCCCAGCCCAACATCTCACAGCCCAAGCCGGCTGTGGCAGGGGGGATTCTCCCTTTTGCTGCCACTCATGGCAGCCGGAGTCTTCAGCTGAGCTGCTTTTGAGCGCCGCTGGCTGAGGGCCCATCTTCCAGCCCTGCTGGCAGCCTTTGCCAGCCACTCTGCCCAGGACTGGCGCTGGGGCTGGGGCAGCCAGCGCCACAGAAACACCCGTGGGTGGGGGTAGCAGAGAGGGGGGCCCAGAACCTGTGCTCCAGCCCGTTTGGTGTGCAGGCGAGACAGGGCTCAGACTGCTTTGCTGCCCGTGCTTGCCTTGCCTTAAGAACGGTTTCTGGGGCAGTGCAGGCAGGGAGGATGAAAGCGTGGTTTTTCCCCAGCACCAAGTGGGTTTTTCCTTTGCATGGAATGCTCGGGCCGTGCCAGGGCTTCCGCTGCCCTCTTGTGACACCAGCGGCTTCTTTTCCAACCCCCAGTTTGTACACAAGTCCCAGGTGCTGGCGAGAGGGCAGCGGGTCAGGCCGCGTGCCGCTGGTGCGGTCCCCGCATGCCCAGGGATGCTGGGGCGAGGCTCTGGGAGCAGGCAGCGTCCCCCTGAAGAACTCCATCTCTATTCCATAGGAACACCGTCCTACAGGCCCCCAGAATGGATCCAGTTCGGCTGGTACTACGGCGAGGCAGCGACCGTCTGGTCCCTGGGCATCGTGCTGCACCAGATGGTCTGCGGGGAGCACCCTTTCAGGAGGGGCTGGAACAGCACCTGGGGCCGGCTCTCGCTCCCACGACGGCTCTCTCCAGGTGGATCCTCGTCTCTGCAGCATGGGGGGAATAGCAGTGCTGGGAGACAGCAGCGGGCTCAGGAGCATCCCACACTGGCAGCTGCTGAGGAGGTGGCAATGTCCTGCTCTCCTCCAAAAGAAAGAACTGATGGCAAAGTTTAGGCACAGCCCTGAGCACACGCAGCACGGCCTGGCCATGGCAAGAGTGGGGCAAAGCGGACAGGAGCCTTCTGCAACTGACTGGCGCTTTCTGCTTTCTCTCCGCAGAGTGCCAGGATCTCATCCGACGGTGTTTATCCGTGCTCTCCTCGGAAAGGCCCTCATTAGAAGACCTGTCCTGTGATCCTTGGATGCAGGATATTCACGTGCCATAGGAGAAGGGAGAGAGCCACATGCACGCTTTGACCCAGGGAGCCGGTGAGTTCCAGCTGCACACGCGCCTTGGCAAGGAGCAGCAAAGAAAGGCAGAGTTTTTGTCCTGCCTGAATCGCTGCGCAGGGCTCCTCAGCTGGGCACGCACAGCCCTGCTGCTGGAGCTGAGCTGCTCTTCCCAGCACTGGTGGCCCCCATGCCAGCTGCTTTTGCTTGTCCTGCTTCAGCGACAGCCGGGGCCCTGGGCAGAGCACTGACAGCCTGCTCCAGCCCCAGGGAAGAAGGAGCCCCTGGAGAAGCTGTGCCAGGTGCGGCTGCTGCTGCTGGAGACATGGAGGGTGACATCAAGGATGACAAGCTCTTCCTCCACCTGGCAAGCTGAAGATGATGGACTTTAATTGTGGCACCTTCTCCAAAGCCAGGCTCCACGGCGAATTTGCAGATGAGTCCACACGCAGGGGGATGCTCCCAGAGTTGGGCATTGCACAGCCTGGCCAGGAAGCAAAGGTTCCCCCCTTTGCTGGGGCGGATGCAACCAATTCTTCAGTCGGCTGCCAAGCTGCTTTTTGGCAGGGCTGGGGGGATGGGCTGGGCTGGTTTTGAACTGGGAGTCTGCTCCTGGCCCTGCCAACAGCCCCCAGCTCCCGTGGTGGGAGCAGAGGTTGGACAGCAGAAGCTGTGCATGGGCTGCTTTGCTCTGCAGGCAAGGAAGGGCTTGGGCTGCTCCACTGCCCTTGTTGGCTTTGGGCTCAGCATGACTTTTGGGGGCAGGGCAGGGGGAAGGGAGAAAGCGTGGGCTGCCCTGGCCCGTGGGTGGGTTTTTCCCTCGCATGGTGAGCTTGGGCCTTCCTCAAGGCCCCAGCAGAGAGAAGATTTTTTACCTTTCTCCTTGTTTCCCCTTTTTGTCTGTAATCTCTTTTCACTGATTTATGGTTTGTTTTTCCAAAGGAAGCCTTCTAGGTGCTGTCGGGTCCGGATGGCGAAGTGCTTGGGAGCAGCTGCGGCGTGGGTGGGACGTGCCCTTGGAGAAGGCTGAGGACAGCGTTTGGGAGCAGCTTTTCTTCTGGCGGCGGGAGGCGTGAGGTGGGTGCCCGTCCTCTTGGCACGGCTGGGATAAGGGCTTTTGGGAGACGGCAGCGAGCGCAGCAGCATCCCGCTCTGGGCAGCTGCTGAGGAGGTGGCTGTGCCACGGCCGGCTGCAGGCTGGGCACGTGTCCTGCCCTCCTGCTCTCCTGCCAGAGGCAGCAATGCTGGGCAGCTTTGGGCAGCGCTCTGAGCACGGCCAGCACGGCCTGGGCACCGCGGGCGGCTGGGACAAGGGGGACGGGAGCCTTCAGCTGACGGGCGCTTTCTGCTTTCTCTCCTTGCAGCCCGGCTCTGTGGATGCTGAGGCTGCTCTGGGCTCTGCCAGGGCTCTGCTGCGGCTCAGCCCCAGGGCCACGAGAAGCCAAAGAAGAAACGCCGTGACCTGCAGCAGAGACGTGCTTGAGCAGCTCGGCAGTGCAGCTCAAGTTTGCAGAGCGTGCACCTGCAGGGGAAAATATGACACCCCCCAATAACAAACTTGTTCAGTAACTTCTAAAATGAAATCAGTCTGGGATGACCCCCAATGACATTTTTCAGCTTGCTCAAGCTGAAGCTCAGCCCTTTTCTGAACAGTTCTCTCCCCCACCTGCCTTTTGCTCCACAAGTGCTCCCTCTTTCCCGCAGTGAGTTCCCAGCTCACCACAGTCCCCATTGCACTGTAGCCTTCCTTGATGCCCCTGGCCACGATGAAGAGTGAGCCCCAGGTTCACTCTTTGTGTTCATTGCTGGCTGAAGAACAGCAATGTCTCAGAGGTCTGGTGAGATTTAGGTGTCATTCAGAGCTGCTCTCCAGTCCTCAGCTCTGCTCATTGCTGGGTTCCCACTCCCTTTTCCTTGTTCTTCACAGAGCAGGATGAGCTCTGTGAATGCCCTTGACTCTCGCCACTCTTCCCAGCCCAGCCACCCAGCCCAGTCAGGCTTAAGCTGGAGCTTCTCTGTCTCCTCTGGCACCCCAGTGCAGTCCCCTCTGCGGGGAGCAGCAGCCCCAGAGCGCAGCACACAGCAGTGCAGGCCGCACCTGGAGCAGCTCCCTGCAGCCATGGCCTGGCTCTTTGTGGCAACCAAATGCTCCCTGTGTGCAGCTGTCCCTGGAGGATGGTCCCAGGGCAGAGCCCAGCTGGGCTCCCACTGCATCCCCTGGAGCCTGGGGCAGACAGCGCTCGCAGAGCTGAGGTTCATGGTGAGCACCCAGAGCTGTGGCTCGCAGTCGGTGTTTGCAAGCGTTGGGATCTCATCTCCTGCAACGTGTGGGGAAAACGAGCTGTGCAGCCAGGCCAGCGCTGCCCCTCTGGGCAGGGACGAGGCTGAAGGCCTTTCCTGTTGCCGAGGAGGCGGCATTAAGCCTTAGCGGGGCCTGGCAGCTGTGGAGCCGGATCTCGCCCGCTGTCCGGGACTCGCTGCCCACCAACCGCCCCCACCCACCGTGCTCCGTTCTGCAGGGACAGAAGGCTCTGGCTCTGCGAGGGTTTCCATCACGTCTGTGTACCCGTGGCTCTGGAACGCACACAGAGAGGGAAAGTGTCAGTCACGGTGCTGGCACACTCCTTCCTTTCCATACAGGACACGTCCCTGCGCACCCCGGGTGTGGATCTATTCAAAGGAGAGGCGTGGATAGAGATTTCCCACAGAGCTCTGACTCTGGCGGAACTCACCTTGTCAGCCAGCAGCCAGGGGATTTGTTTCCCAGCTCTGTGTCAGTCGGTGCCCAAGAGCTGAAGGGAGCAGCATTTAGAAGCAGTTTCCAGATTTCTAGGCAGGCAGTGGAGCTGACAAGCATCTGCGTAACTCGCCGTGTTCATCGGGAGGGGCTGCTGCTTCTTTGGGAATACGGCACAACGGAGACACGAGACTTGGAAAAATCCCAGCTCTCTGTGGATTTGTGCAGGAGGGGGAGCAGCAGAAACACTTTGTGTCTGCTTGTGGGGACACAAGGTGCACGGAGCGGGGCTGGCAGAGGGTGACCTGGGCTGCTGGCAGCTCAAGTCCCGTGTGTTGCGTCTGCCTGAGGGAAAGTTCACGGGCCTTCCAGGGCTGGGCTTTGCATTGGTAGCTGGACGGGTGCTGAGAACAGAGCGGTGTTCTGGCTACTGCCCAGCAGCGCTGTCCCTCTGCCATTCCTTCCCCCAGCAGAGGGGATGGGAGTGGGCAGGATCCTGGCAGGGGACACAGCCAGGCCAGCGGACCCAAATCAGCCAAGGGGATGTTCCAACCATATGACTCCAGATCAGATGTGTAAAGCAAAGGGAGAGAGGAGGAAGGGCAGGGGGAGCTTTCGTGATTCCTCAACGTTTCCCTCCCGGAGAGACCATTCCGTGTGCTGAAGCCCAGCTTGCCGGGAAGTGTCCAAACATCGCTGCTAATGGCAAATAGAGCTTGGCTTTTTTCCTTAGCCTGCGCACATGCAGAGTCTTCTTTCTTTCTCTTTCTCTTTTTCTCTTTTCTTTTTTCTTTCTTTTCTTTTCTTTTCTTTTCTTTTCTTTTCTTTTCTTTTCTTTTCTTTTCTTTTTTCTTTTCTTTTCTTTTCTTTTCTTTTCTTTTCTTTTCTTTTCTTTTCTTCTCTTCTCTTCTCTTCTCTTCTCTTCTCTTCTCTTCTCTTCTCTTCTCTTCTCTTCTCTTCTCTTCTCTTTCTCTGTAATAAAACTGCCTGATCTCACCCTGCTGGTTGTTCTCCATCTTATTCTCTGCCATGGGCCATTGGGAAAGGGACTGATAGAGCCACTTAGTGGGCACCTGGCACCCAGCCGAGGTCAGCCTGCTCCCTCCTGTTTCATGTCAGCAGAGAGTGGCACAGGACAGAGCTGTACGTCTGAAAAACAGGACTCACTTCACACACTCAGCCCTTTGCCTGCACTGGACCCAGCACAGAACAGAGCAGCCGGGTCTTGCTGACGAAGCACTGATGTCAAGACTCCAGTGGCAGAACACCTTCTTTTTCTAATTGAATCTCTCCAGCAGAACAGCAGTCACCCACAAACACCCCTGATTCCTCAGAGCCTGCCTGGGCTGCCCTGCACCAAACTTCAGAGGAAGAAATGATCGCGTTTCCGCACCGTTTCACTCACCGTGATGCGCCATCGGGATGCTGCTGTTGCCTTTGCCTTGTGAGTTGGAGAGCACAGCTGCTGTTGTGCCCTTCTGGCTGCCGCCTGAAGTTCTTCAGCCAAACTGCAATTGCCTCTTTCAGTCAGGGCTACCCACCGTGCTTTCATGGCACTGAAGTCAGTCTTTTTGTCACAGGCATAAGGATCAGCAGATACTGGAATGCCCACCAGCCACTGAGCACAAAGGCGAGGAGAATGAAAGCCATACAGGCCCCATTGCCATCTCTCAAACACAGTCCTGTTGCTGCTGCTCTTGAAATAGAACCAGCTGAGAGAGGCCAGCACAGCAATTGCCTCTGGAGCGTGGAATGAAATTTAAAAATCCAGCAGGACAAAGAGAAACCAGAACTTCTCGACTCGCTTCCTTGCTTCTTCCCAGCAGCAGGAGACGTGCACGTCCAGAGGCATTTTCCGCTGCTGCTGAGCACAGCGAGAGCACAGCCTGCTGCCCGGTGCCAGCGGGAGCCTGAGCCCAGCCCGGGGAGCTCCCGCAGCGTCGGCAGCTCAGCGGACGCGGTGCCAGGGCCGCAGCCCCGGGGACACGGCCGCCGATTGCGGGGCAGCGGCGCAGGTGGAATGTCCTGCGGCCCAGACTTCCTGCTGCTGCCACACAGCGCCCATCCTTCCCCCCTCCTCCTCTTCTGGCACGGCACAAATTCCACCTGGCGGGAGGCTTCTCCAGAGGGTGCTCGGGCGCCCCGCTCCCCTTTCCACCCGAGTGTTGCTGCAGAGGAATCGTTCACGCAGTTCTGTGAGCCCGGGCTTCTCACATCGTGCTGAAGCTGGGATGCAAATGGCCTTGTGAAGAAAGTCAAAAGCCAAGGGAAAGGATTAGTAATTCTTAGAGAAAATTACCCTTCTTCCAGGCAAAGCTGACCAAGTAATTTCCTGCATTTCTCCTTTGGTTACAACCAGCCCTCTCCCAGCACGTCTGGGAAAAAATATGGTTCCAATCTAAGTCTATCTGTAGCACTTCTATCTTTGCAGCCTGATCTACCTGCTTGTTGTTGCGATGTTCCTCATTAGCCCAGCTCTTGGGGACATGAGCATCTACATGGGGGACTTTCACAACCAGCTTCTTACTCAGGCAGCGATGTCTTTCCACTCCTCAGCAGCCCAGATTGGTTTTCCCCTACGCTGCCAATTCGCTTTTTCCCATTTTTCCAGCCATCCCCACAGAGCATTGGCTACCATCCATGAATCAGTGCAGAGGTAGAGCTTTGGCCACTTCTCTCTTTCAGCCATGTCCAGGGCTAGTTGAACAGCTTTGAGTTCAGCGAGTTGGCTTGATCCACCTTCTCCTTCAGTGGCTTCTGCAACCCGTCGTGTGGGACTCCATACAGCTGTTGTCCACTTTCGTTTCATCCCTACGATTCAACAAGAGCCATCGGTGAAAAGAGCGCAGCGTGTGTCTTCTGATGGCAGCTGGCTGTACGGTGGAGCTTTTTCAGCATGTGTCACTTGTTCCTCTTCATCAGTGGGACCAAAGTTTTCACCTTCAGGCGAATTTGTGATTATTTCCAAAATCCCAGGGCGATTCAGTTTTCCAATACAGGCGCGCTGTGTGATGAGAGCAATCCATTTGCTCCATGTGGCATTGGTGGCATGGTGGGTAGAGGGAACCTTTGCTTTGAACATCCACCCCAGCACCGGTAGTCGGGGTGCCAGGAGGAGTTGTGCTTCAGTGCCGATTACCTCAGAGGCAGCTTGGATTCCTTCATAGGCTGCCAAGATTTCCTTCTCTGTTGGGGTAGAGTTGGCTTCAGACCCTCTGTAGCTTCAACTCCAGAATCCCAGTGGTCGACCTCGAGTCTCACCAGGCACCTTCTGCCAGAGGCTCCAGGACAGACCATTGCTCCTGGCGGCAGAGCAGAGCACGTTCTTCACTCTGGTCCTGTCCTGACTGGGCCAAGGGCTACGGTGTGGGTGATTTCCTGCTTGATTTGGGCAAAAGCTTGTTACTGTTCAGGGCCCCAAAGGAAATTGTTCTTCTTGTGGGTAACCAGGTAAAGAGTGCGGGTTCTCTGTCTGGGGGGTGCTCGGGGGGTGCTCGGTGCGGGTTCAGACGGTCGGGACGGTGACGGATGGAGACGGTGACGAGAGATCTCTGTAGTCAGATCTTGGAACATGCGGTTTATTGCAAAGGGCGTGGGTACAGGGGCACTGCTTAGAGCTGGAGCTGGCAGCTCGGAGCAGGCCCAAGAGAGCAAGAGAGTAAGCGGGTAAGTAAAGAGAGAGGGAGAGAGAGGAATGAGGGTGAAGAAGTAGTGAGAGAGAATGTGTGTAGAGTATAGTAAGAGTGTGTATTAAGAGTGTGTATAGTAAGAGTCTATAGTAAGAGTCTAGTAAGAGTGAATAGTAAGAGTGTCTGAAGTCCTGGTTACAATACAATAAATCATCTTCTGTACTGAATATTCTAATTGTCACTAACCAATCTAATACAAGATACAACTCCTATAGCATTTACATACAGCCTATAAGAGTTCTTATATTACCATAGAGTGTTACATCTTAACTTCTAAAAACTACTCTTTGGACCCCTTCTGCTGAGCTAGTAGGGTCTGCTCTGACCCTTGGACCTGCCTGCAAGCAGAGGGTATTGTTCAATCAAGAGGGGATTACCTTCAGTCAGCCATACCATTGTTTTCCAGTTGTTCAGTAACTAAGACTTGGTATCTCAAAGGTGGCTTTCATTTCGATGTCGCTTATAGTTTTCATATTCCCAAAATCTTTTGTCAGGCAATCATATTTATAAGGCTTTCCTGTTTCATCTTCCCCAACAAAAGAGGACTCACAATCTGGCTGTACTCAGGAATATGCATCCCCCAAAAGAGCAGGATCGGCGTTGGATGATCCCCAGTGACCCCCGTGGGGCAGAGCCCTGGTGACCCCCGTTCCGGGTGATCCCCGCTGGGTGGGGGGAAGGTGGTGGAGAGATTTCTTTGCCTTCTCCTTGTGCTGCTGGGATTTGGTTGGGAATAAATTCCCTCCCTGTGCCCAGGTTGGGTCTGTTGTGCCCGTGCCAGTGCTCGGGGCGGGATCTCTCCAGGTCCTTCTCTCAGCTCCTGGGCTTTTCCTTGTATTTCCTGTCCCTGTGCAGTAGCAGAGGGCAGGGACAGAGCAGTTTTGGTGTCTCCCGGCATCCAGGCAGGGCCAGCCCAGCCCCGAGGGTTGTGAGGGGCTTGTGGGGGTCCCCCGTTTGCGGGACATCCCCACTGGAGGAGGGTGTCCCCCCTTGCTGCAGCCCCAGCCCTCAGGCAGCGCTCAGCCAAGCAGGGAACACCCTCAGCTGGGGCCTCGTTTTTGAGCAAAGCTGAGCTCCTGGACATCTCCATCCCCATTTTGGGGTGCAGCTGAGCTCCTGGATACCTGGGTCCCCAGTTTTGGGGCTCTATTTGGCTTGCACAGCCTGGTTTTGGTAGCAGGGTTGGTTGAGAGGTGGCTTCTGAGAGAAGGATCTGGAAGCTTCCTCCATGTCTGGCAGAGCCAATCCCTGGCAGCTCCAAAGATGGAGGTGCCGGATGCAGAGATGCTCCCACAGCCCCTGGGAAGGAGGGAGGAGTGGGAGGGTGTTTTTAAGGGTCTTCTTTTCCTTCTCATTCTCCTGCTCTTACTTTTTCAGTGTCATCAATTTAATTAATTGGTATCTCTAATTAGGGCCTGTTGTGCCTGTGCTGGTGTTTGCTGAGGGATCTCTCCCGGTCCTTATCCCCACCCGGGAACCCTCGGTTCCATTTTCTCTCCCCTGTGCGGCTGCGGGGGGCAGGGACAGAGTGGCTTTGGTGGGTGCCTGGCACTGGGCCAGCGCCACCCCAGGCCATGGGCACCCCTGAGATCCCGCGTCCCTGGGGACACATTTCTGGGCACAGCTGAGCTCCCACCTGCCTAGCACCTCGAGGTTCCCCTTCCCAAAAAACCCCACCGCGGGCCCCTCAGCCAATCAAAATCATGGCCAGCGCTGGCCATGGGGCGAGTGGCGGCAGCTGGGGCCGTACTGGTGGCACTGGTGGTGCTGGGAGCCCCCCCGGCTGCGGGCTCGAAGCTCTCGGGTGAGCGGGGGGGGCGGGATGCGATGGGAAAGGGGGGGAGAAGGGGAAAAAGGAGTGATGGGACCCCTAAAATGAGTGAGAGGTGGAGGGGACCCTCAAAGGAAGAGCAGGAGGGGGCTGAAGAGGGGGGGAGAAACGGGTGGGAGGGGGTGGGAAAGTGGGGAAAAGTGGAGGATGGGACCCTAAAACTGAGCGGGAGTGGGCTGGGGATTGGGGGATTGTGGGGGAAAAGGGTGGCAAGGGTGAAAAGGGGGGAATGGGACTCCAAAACTCCTCTGGGGAGCGGCTGGAAATGGCGGGGGAGGGGATGTGAAATAGGGAGAAGGGTGGAAAAGAGGAAGTGGGAGCACGGGCAGGAGGGTCCCATGGCGGCCGTGGGGCACAGGGGGTGCGGAGCGGGGATCCGGGGTGGCTCCCGGAGCTCTGGGCGTGCTGGGGGCTGCAGGGGGGCACCCCCTGAGCTGTGTCCCGCACACACAGGGGTGTTCCAGGGGATGATGAAGTCCGAGTGTCACTTCATGAAGGGCACCGAGCCGGTGAGGTTGGTGCAGAGGAGCATCTGACACCGGGAGCAGCAACTGCACTCGCCAGCGATGTGGGGCTGTTGGTGGGGGACACCCCGTGTGGGGAGAAACAGGCGCAGTGCTGGAACAGCCATGCAGCAGGAGTGGGGTACAAAGGGGCTCTGGCGGACAGGCTCTGCCGGCACAACCGCGAGGTCGTTGCCCCGTTGCTGGCGGAGCGCAGAGGTGCAGAACGTCGGGCAGAGCGAGTCCCCTCGGGCCCTGCCCTGGGGATGAGCCTGGAGCCCCTCAGCCCCCCTGGAGCCCATCCCCGGGGCCTCTTGTCCTTCCAGGTTCCCCTGATGTCTCCCAGTCTCTCCCAGTCTCTCCCAGTCCATCCCAGTGTCTCCCAGTTTCCCTCCGCGTGTCCATCCCAGCCCTGCGTGGCGCTGACGCCCCTCAGCCAATCAGAGCGCGTCTCTCTGATGACTCATCAGTTGCCAGGCAGATCCGCAGCGCCGACTGCCCCGTGCTGGACTCGGCCTCCCAGTGCCGCGCGCTCCGTTCCCAGTCGCTCCCAGTGCCCTCCCAGTGCCTCCCCAGTGCCCTCAATCCACTCCCCTCTCACGCGGGCAGCTCACTTCTCTCAGAACACCCCAACCCAAAGCTGTCTATGCTTCTAGGCCGATCTCGTGTCCTGTTTCTCGGTGTTGAGCATTTCATCAAGAGCCACCCTTCTTTTTAGCCTTGGCAAAGGGGCTGGGAGAGGGTTTGGGGGATCCTCGGAAGGCAGGGAGCAACTGGGATGGGGCTTGTGGAGTCCTGGAGGAGATGAGAGTGGGTTTGGCATGTGCTGGAAGGTTTAATGGCGTTCTGGACAGATTGGGGACGAAAAAAAGAGGAGTTTAGGGGGTCCTGATGGCTCTCTGGGGGTTTTTTGAGAGGTCCTGACCCCTGCGGACCCCCCACAGATGCCAGTGGACACTGCCCGCAGCAAGATTCTGATGGGGATCGGGGACTTCACGTTGGGCTTCATCTTCCTGGCGCTGGGGCTCGGCTTTCACTTGCTCGAGGAGGTGACGGGGGGTCCCGGGGATCACATCCCCCCTCCCCCAGAGCGTGTGTGCCCCCCCCGGGGCCCCCCAGCCCGGTGTCACCCCCTTTGCTCTGCCCACAGAGCTCCTGAGCCGCCGGCGGCCGCAGCCCCTCCCCGTGGCCTCGGGCCCGGCCGGGACCCCCCACTCCGTCCCCGGGCTGATTTTGGGGGGGTCGTGTGTCCCCCCAGCC
Organism: Coloeus monedula; assembly: GCF_965178545.1. Lineage (NCBI taxonomy): Eukaryota > Metazoa > Chordata > Aves > Passeriformes > Corvidae > Coloeus > Coloeus monedula. The sequence goes on from NW_028120388.1 coordinate 47,596, forward strand.
CCGCTATCACCCTGCCCCCGCCTGGCTGCTCCCAGTGCTCCCAGTAAGGCTTCCCAGTTCGGCCCAGTGCCGTTTATTGGAGGACACTGGGGAGGGACTCTGGGGAACCCCACGGGGGAGCCGAGATCGGGGGAGCAAAACCGGCTCTGGGGTGGATTGGGAATGGGGACCCCCGTGTGTCCCCCCCGTGTCACCCCGCTCTGGGTGCTGGGAGCCCCCGGCTGCGGGTGAGGAGCTCTTGGGTGAGTGGGGAGGGGCGCGGGGACGATGGGAAAGGTGTCTGAGAGGGGGATAAGGGCCAGGGGGACAGCGGGAAAGGGCTTCCCGTGAGAGTCCCTTTGTTTCCCCATCACTTGATCTCTTGAGCTGTTCCCTGGGGCTCTCGGGGGGGCAGAACCTCACGGGGGGGTCCCCAAACCCCTGTCCCTCCCTGGGGGTCTCATGGGGGGTTCCTCCCCATCCAGCAGCCGGTGCTGAGGCGGCCGTGGGGCAGAGAGGGGTGGGAAAGGGGTGTCCAGGGGGGTCCCTTGAGCTCCCAACCTGCTGTGGGGTGCTGGGGGCTGCTGGAGGGGGGCACCCGCTGAGCTGTCTCCCACACAGGTGTGTTCCATTCCTGGGGAAAAGCCCACTGGCACTTCCTTGATGACAACAACTGGGTGAAGTTCATGGACAGGAACATCTACAACTGGGACCAGTTTGGGCACAGGGGATACCCCAAAATTTGGAGGTGGGATGGAGTTGTTTTGAGGTGGAACTGAGCCGTTTGCAGTGGGATGGAGTCGCTTTGAGGCGCATTTGAACCCTCTGAGCTTTTGGGGTGCAGAGCTGTGAGGGACTGAAATGTTCCGGGTTAATGGCTCAAACCATTGGCCACCGGCAACAGCAGCGGGGCCTTTGCTGGCCGTGGGCACAGGGAGCGCCCGGGGGCACAGGGGGGAACACCCAGCCCGGAGGGGACGAGCCGGGCCTGGAGCCCGGGAAGGGCAGAGGCCGATCGGAAGCAGATCCGGCCAGGTGGGACAGGGCTTTGGAGCAGGGCAGCGCCCTCCCTTACACAGCTGGCCCAGCTCTGGGAACCCGCCCGGGGCACGCCCGGGACATGCACACAGAGGGCTGGAGGTTTCCATCCCTTCGCATGGGCCATGCCTGGCTCAGCTGCGCTGCCGGGAGGGGCAGGGCCATGTCTTAGAAGGGGCCATAAACCATCAGAGCCCCCCCCAAAGTGCCCCGGGATCCACAGTGTGACATCGGACACTGCAAAACTCCCCCGGGGGAGGCACCTGGGTGTTCACCCAAACCTGAACCTGTATTAACCCACGGAACTTGGAGTTTCCGGGGCTTCCCCAGCCCCCACGGGATCCAGCCTGGGACCATCACTTACACCAAGGACAGGGACATTGGAACAACCAAAACCAAAAGTTTTGTTGCTGATCCAGGGCTGCTGACTCTGTATCCTTCTACTCATACTTTCTTTGCCCTTATACATTTCCTAAGTGTTACTTTTATGCTTTTAATATTACTGGAGATGGTAACCAAAAGGGCTCCAAACACCCCCCCCCCCCAGACACAGCAACCAAACTGTTCTGAAATAAACCCTACAGAGATATATTTATAAACACAGATCTTTCACTGTTGTTTCACTCTAATCTGCCCCAGGGGAGCCATGAACCAGACCCTGGGTTACCCTTGCCTTCAGGGGCGGGGCGGAACAGGAGCCGGACACGGGGAAGCTTCTGGAAGCTGCTGACGGAAGCCACCCCTGGAGGCCCCCTATTTCCAAAGCCTGGCCATGCAAACCCAGGACACTGGATCCAAACATGGATCACTCAGACGGGGGGCACCAGGGCTCTGCCTGTCGTGGTTTGACGCAGCTGAGCGTCAAGCACACGAAATCTGTTATTTTTCATAAGGGGAAACTAGAGAGCTGCGAGGCAAAACAGGTTCAAACTTAAACAGTTGCTGTACAAAGAAAAAGTTTATTACTAACAGAATTAAAAGTAAAAAGAAATAACAAGAAATTCAAGCAAACCTCCCCTCTCTTCCAGCACTTCCCTCCTTTTACCCAACGCACAAAGGAAGCAGAACATGGAATTTCGGTCAGTGTTGCAGTTCTTGAAAAGTCTCTTTGTTATGCTTAAGGAAAAAAGGGTTTTCTTCTGCATCACGTGGTTCCCAAAGTGCCACCAACAGCAGACCCGCCCAGAAAGAAACAATCTGCTGTGGTGTAAAACTCTCCCCTGAAACATCTCACAGTTCCTTCACACTGCCAGACATGGGCCATCACATGGGGTTATTAATCTTTTTAAGGATGAGTTATTCTGGCCTGAGCACAAAGGCTTTCTTCACCACAAGTCTCTAAAAGCCTCTCACTGCTTCTGGCATGGGCCCTCTTCACAATTTTCACGGGCCAAGCGTGAATTCTCCATCCCTCCATGTACTCCAAATGGATCCAAGAGACAAACAGTTTGTGATATTACAGTTTCTTACCACGGCCTGCAGGAAGGTTTTTAAGCTACACGCGAGAATCGCGGCACCGCCCTCTTTTCTCCCGTTGCCATTTCCAGCTCCGTCCCACAGGACTCCTTTCTCTTCTCTCTGACTCAGAAGCCGCCACGTTGAAGAGTGTTCTTGTTCGGGCTTTACGGTGGGGAAAGCCTCGCTCCCTTTGTGCTGCTGGCTGCGTGGTGTCCTCTTCAGTTCAGCGCGGAGTGTGCTGGCTGCAGACAGGAGGCTCCGCCGGCTCCCGCTGGCTCCGCCGGCCCCGCGTGGAGAGGAGAGGGACCCGCCAGTCCCAGGGAGCCGCGCCGGATGGGTTTAGCTGTGAGCAGTCCATGGCTGGCTTTAGCTGCCTGCGGCTCTGGGACAGCTCCCCCCCAGCAGTGACACAGGCTCTGTGCCGCGGTGTTGGGAAAGGAGGGGGTGCAGGGGCCCTGGCCCGGCGGGGCCCGGAGGCTCCAAGGCCCCCCCACCTTCCGGCAGGAGAGCTGGAACGAACGGAATTCCCGCCATTTCCGTGTGGTTTAAATGTGTAAATTGTGAGAAGCGTCATTAGTCTAAAAGACTGTCCATCAACTCAGCGTCAACCCACGACATCATCTCTAAACCAACCCCGCTACCAAAACCAGGCTGTGCAAGCCCAGTAGAGCCCCAAAACTGGGAACCCAGGTATCCAGGAGCTCAGCTGCACCCCCAAAAGTGGGATGGAGATGTCCAGGGGCTCAGCTGTGCCCAAACATGAGGCACCACCTGAAGGCGTTCCCTGCTTGGCTGAGCGCTGCCTGAGGGCTGGGGCTGCAGCAAGGGGGGACACCCTCCTCCAGAGGGGATGTCCCGCAAACGGGGGACCCCCACAAGCCCCTCACAGCCCCTGGGGCTGGGCTGGCCCTGCCTGGATGCCGGGAGACACCAAAACCGCTCTGTCCCTGCCCTCTGCTACTGCACAGGGACAGTGATTTACCAAAATATGAATATCAATCTAATATCGATATCCACCCGAGACGGACAAAAACTGTCTAACAGTTTAAAGTTAGAAAGTGTGTATTTTATTTGGCGCCAGGCACTGCGTGGAATGGCTCCCTCAGACACAGGCCCCAGTACAAGCAAACATGATACCTTTTTTTCCCAAATATTATGAATATCCAAAATACAAATGCATATTCATAACATTAACACCTCCCATTCTCTGCTTCGTATGGAAATGAGCTTAAATATCATTAAGCATGCATAGTGTGTGATCTGAATTGAGTCAGTGGTCTTGAATTGGATCAGTGGTCCCAAAGAAGATGAAGTAACTCATCTTCCTCATTTTGACCTTTCTGCTTCTCTGAGTTTTAACAATTCTAATTACTTTAGTGACCTGTAAGTTTCCTCTTGCATGACTTTTGGATGGGCTCCCACAAAGAGAGGAAATTGGTAATTGTCTTTATTCTATACACCAACTTATCAATGTTTCTGCTCCTTATTCTAAGCACAGCTAAACAAACATGCAAATGACAGATCATCAGTTATTTGGTAATCAGTTACTAACATCTAAAACTCTATTTCATGTCCAGCTCTCCTAACTATTTTGATTAACCCTCACTGGGCCCAAGCCTACAGCTGAAATTTCAAGCCTATGACTAAAAGCTTTGTTTCCTCTAAATCTATGTTTCAACAGGAAATGCAAGGAAAGGCCCAGGAGCTGAGAAGGTCCAGGAGAGATCCCGCCCCGAGCACCGGCACGGGCACAACAGAGCCAGCCTGGGCACAGGGAGGGAATTTATTCCCAACCAAATCCCAGCAGCACAAGGAGAAGGCAAAGAAATCTCTCCAACACCTTCCCCCCACCCAGCGGGGATCACCCGGAACGGGGGTCACCAGGGCTCTGCCCAACGGGGGTCACTGGGGATCATCCAACGCCGATCCTCCCACGGGGGATGGAGTGGAGCAGCGCACGAAGCTCTTCCCGCACTCGGGGCACTCGCGGGGCTTCCCTTAGCGGTGCCTCCGTTGGTGTTGGGTCAAGTGAGAGCTGCTGGAGAAGCTCTTCCCACACTGGGGACACTCGTAGGGCCTCTCCCCGGTGTGGATGCGCCGGTGGGTGATGAGGGTGGAGTTGTGTTTGAAGCCCTTCCCCGCAGTCGGGGCAGCGGAAGGGCCTCTCATCCGTGTGAATGCGCTGATGTTGGAGGAGGTGGGAGCTCCTCTGAAACCTCTTCCCCACACTCAGAGCACTCGTAGGGCCTCTCCCCGGTGTGGGTGTGCTTGTGTGCCCTCAGGTCAGAGCTCCACCCAAAGCTCTTCCCACAATCCAAGCACTCATAGGGCCGTTCCCCGGTGTGGACCACCTGGTGCTGGATCAGCTCAGAGCTGCTGGTGAAGCTCTTCCCACATTCCCCACACTCGTAGGGCCTCTCCCCGGTATGGATGCGCCGGTGGGTGATGAGGTGGAGTTATATTTGAAGCCCTTCCCACAGTCGGGGCAGCGGAAGGGCCTCTCATCCGTGTGAATGCGCTGATGTACGAGGAGGTGGGAGCTCCTCTGAAACCTCTTCCCACACTCAGAACACTCGTAGGGCCTCTCCCCAGTGTGAGTGCGCTGGTGTACCCTCAGGTCGGAGCTCTGTCCAAAGCTCTTCCCACAATCCAAGCACTCATAGGGCCGTTCCCCAGTGTGGACCACCTGGTGCCGGATCAGGTGGGAGATGCTGGAGAAGCCCTTCCCACATTCCCCACACTCACAGGGCCTCTCCCCAGTGTGGATCCTCTGGTGT